>NC_088362.1:665431-685431 GCF_034508935.2 Berghia stephanieae
CATGTGTGTATTGCATAATATGTGACAGTGCTTAACGAAATTCAACATCAGTTCATTTCAGTTAATAGGTGACCTTGAGCAATACAAAATTCAATACTTTTAGATATACTTTTAGAAGAATAAAAATATCATGATTATGAATAAATAGAAAAAAGTCTAAAATGATGTATTTATAGGAAATCTCGAAATTTGTAAAAACAAAAAAGGCATGTTGAACAAACAAACAAAAGAAAGAATAAATATATAAAGGTTAATATTAAGAACTGGTCAAAACTATTCATTCGGCTAGAATCGAAACGATCATCAAAAGTTAAAATAGATTTCTTGAAATGCCCGAGTAACAAATAGTTGTATGACATATAGATTTTAATTAGATTTTGTATTCATGGTGAGGCCATTAAACGTCCAACCACCAGTATAAGTAGATCTATGAGATTTGCTACCACGCATATCAAACCATATTTTACGTAAATTCCAACATTGATTGGTACCCCCCCCCCCCCCCCCCCCCCCCTCCAAAAAAACCCAAACAAAAACAAACAAAAAAAAAACAAAAAAAAAAAAACATCTAGTTCATTTTCCCTGGTTCTTTAAAAAAATATAAATTCATTGCCATTCTATATCCGTGTTTGTTTACTTTCGTTTCAGATTGAAGCTAATTTGTGTGTGTGTGTGTGTGTGTGTGTGTGTATGTATGTGTGTGTGTGGGAGGGGGAGGGGAGGCGGGGGTTCTATGTTTGATGTTTGTTGTGTTTTTGTTTTTGTTTTTTGGGTTTTTTTTTTTTGGCGGGGGGGGGGGGGGGGTTATTATTTTTGTTTTGGTGTTTAGTGTTTGTTTTTACTTTTGGGGGTTTTTTGGTGGGAAAGAAGGAGGGGGGGGGGGGAGTTGTTCCATTTGTTAAATAGTCTTCCATTTGATACTTTGTTCCATGCCTATCCTCATGATCTGACATTTATTTCTGAATTCTGATTTTATTTTCTATTTCATTATATTTATCTCTATGTTCTAACATTTACTTCAACCATCTATTGCTATGTTCTTATGACTATCTTTATCTTAAACTTATTTGTACAATATCGTGTTTATTCTATCCATATCTCTCCTCTTTCATTCGATTATCTTTCATATATTTGTTTTTGGACCATAAAGTTTGATATTTAAAACTCGTTCCAAATTCATGCTCCCTGTTTGTTTCCACAATCTTTCATCGAATTCTAATTCTAATGTTAATATCTATATCCTTATTTCGATCCCCGTGTCATTACTTTAATTCTAAAATTTAATTTGTTTCCATGATATCCCATCCTTACCCCGGAGGCGATGTATACGGGAACAAAGAACCATCCTAAGATCATCAGAATAAAGATGGCCTGAAAAAGAGAGAGTTATAAAGATGGTGAAACATTGAGTTAAACAAAGAGAAGAACTTTTAGAATCGGGGAAGTAATAGGTGATAGTGTTTGTGGTGGTGGTGGTGGTGATGGTGGTGGTGGTGGTGGAGGAGGAGGAGGAGGAGGAGGAGGAAGAAGAAGAAGAAGATGAAGAAGAAGAAGAAGAAGAAGAAGAAGAAGAAGAAGAAGAAGAAGAAGAAGAAGAAGAAGAAGAAGAAAAAGAAGAAGAAGAAGAAGATGGTGATGGGCAGAAGTAAATTATCGCGGCGCATGTACGGAAAGGCAAAGACAATAAATTATTCCGATGAAAAGTGGAAGCAATTGGAGGGGGGGGGGGAGAGAGAGAGAGAGAGAGAGAGAGAGAGAGAGAGAGAGAGAGAGAGAGAGAGAGAGAGAGAAAGAGATTCTATTTAAAATCAAAATGGTCGTAATTTAGTAATTTGAGTTGTCAGATTTTTCTATCGCACTCTTTCAAATTATCTAACTTGAATTTCAATTCCCCTTGTCTAGATAGTCACCAAAACGTTACAGAAGATGTTAGCGTCGAGTCACACGACATTCTCTATAAACTGTGAGCCTCTGGCCCTCAACGTAAAGCCCTAGTATTCTGTCAAAAATACCGTGGGTGGCCAGGGGCAGCCGCGTGATTATAATATGTAAAGATAAAACAAATGATTTCACGCCCTGTAATAGTAACACTGTAAATTGCTTTATCTATGTCATCTTGTATCAACAAGATCAAAATACACAAAGTTTTCTGTGACGACGAATCTTTCCAGCTTTAAATTGACTGTGTCCGTGTAAAGAAATTGAGCTTTTATATAGCGCAATATCCACTAAACGTGCTCAAAGCGCTTTACAAGGAGTCCCTAGCCAACATCAACACTTAACATGTAGGACAGGACATGACGCATGTTAGGCGATATTACAATTTTTTGGACAGAGACAACGCTGTTATCGACCAGGTACTCATTTTACACCTGAGTATGGTGAGAGAATGTGAGTAAACAGTCTTTTCCAAGGACTCAACTATGCGCCGAGCGAGGCTCGAACCCAGGATATTCCGATTCGAAAGCGAGTGCCATACCACTAGACCACATAGCCGTGTAGAGCTGCTGTTTAGAGTTCGAGGCAGTGATTGATCAAAACACCTCGATATCCTCAGGAAAGACAGTTTGCACAATTTCCGCTGTCCATCTACCGGAATCTGTTAAATCTGGCGTCCTATCCAAACGATGGAAAGCAAATATATTGTTAATGTTGATTTAACGCTACAGAAACCATGAGAGACTCTGGCTCTGTGTGCCTAATAGAGCTAAAGGATTACTTGACATTGACCAGTCAAATCTACATAATATATCTACATAGATGGACTAAGACTTACATTGAATTCAAACACTGCAATCCCAATACCAGTGGACGCCCCTGACCCGGCAAGTCCTACAAAATGGCCAGACCCGATGTTACTGGCAAACAACGAGGCACCAACCTGAAAACAACAAATACACAATAAGGAAATTAAGTAGTAGTAGTATGTATGTATTATTATTATTATCATTATTATTATTATTATTATTATTATTATTATTATTATTATTATTATTATTATTATTATTATTATTATTATTATTATTATTAGTATTATGATGATGATGATGATGATGATGATGATGATGATGATGATGATGATCATTATTATTATTATTATTATTATTATTATTATTATTATTATTATTATTATTATTATTATTATTATTAATTATAACAACTTCTTCTTCTTCTAGGTTCCATGCCTGGTCCAGGCTTCGGATACTGCATGAATTATCTCTCTCCATTCCTCCCTGTCTCTTGCTTTTTCAAACAGCTCTTGGATTGTTAGGTTGGTGAAGCCCTTCAGTTGGTCTATGAGTGTTTTTCTTTGTCTCCCCCGGGCGCGTTTACCAGGTATTTTTCCACAACTTGCCAGGTATTCATTCTTATCTTTCCTTACTATGTGTCCGAAAAAGGATAGTTGTCGATCCACTATTAAGGGCATTAGTTTCCTTTGTTGGTATGTTTGTTTTAGCACTTCTTCGTTCGTTTTGTGTGCAGTATACGATATTCTCTGCATTCTTATCAAGCACCACATTTCAAAAGCTTCAATGTTCTTTTGTGTTTCTGCATTTGTAGTCCAGCTTTCGCATCCGTATAACAAGATTGGCCACACGTAGCACTTCAAGACTCGGAATCTAATCCCGAACGACATGTTTGTTTTTCAAAATGTTTCCCAGGTCCATGAAGGCCTGTTTGGCTTGAGTTATTCTTGCTCGTATGTCTCGGTTACATCTTCCATCTGTTGTCACTATTGAACCTAGGTATTTAAAACTTTCTACGTTGGTAAGTTGCTCGTCGTGAATCGTTATATTGCAGGTGTTGTTGTTTTCGGGGTTTTTCTGTATTACCATGCATTCCGTTTTGGTGATATTCACTTCCATTCCCTTGGCTTCACTATCTACTACCACTTTGTCAACAATCTTTTGAAGTTGGATTTCTGATGTTGCAATGAGTACCGTATCGTCTGCGTATCTTATATTATTTATGTTGTGACCTCCTACTTTTATTCCCTCCATATTATTTATGCCCCTCATGATTGTTTCTTGGTATAGATTAAACAGATCTGGTGAGGCAACACACCCTTGACGGACTCCTTTCTTAATAGGAATGGAATTTCCTGTAGAGTTTCCGATTTTGATAGATGCCTGCTGGGTGTAGTATAATGTTTGCATGAGTCTGAGGTCTTTCTCATCAGCGCCAATGGAGTGCAGTTGTTTTAGTATTTCTTCGTGGCGTACTCTATCAAAAGCTTTTTTGTAGTCGACAAAACAGAGGTATAGTGGGGTCTGAACCTGTATAGCTCTTTCACTTAAAACACGGAGGAGGTATATTGCGTTCCTTGTCCCTCTGTCAGGTTGGAATCCATATTGTTCTTCTGCGATTTCGGGGTTAATCTTATTCCTTAGCCTGTTGATAATTATACGCAACAGTATTTTGTTGATGTGGCTTATTAAACTTATAGTTCTAAAATTTTCGCATCTGACTGCACCTGCTTTCTTTGGTATTGCTATGAAAATAGAGTTACAGAGATCTTCTGGAATTTTCCCAGTATTGTATATATTGTTGAATAATATGTGAAGTTCATCAATTGCTAGATCTCCTAGGCTTTTTAATACCTCTACAGATATTTCATCAGGGCCTGTTGCTTTACCATCCCTCATTCGTTCCATGGCATGTTCAATTTCACTTTTGGTGATGTTTGGTCCGCTTAATGGTTCTTTGAATTTCAGTGGTGGTTCATTTCTATTTGGATCATTGTACAGTTCGCCTATGTATTCTACCCATCGGCTTTCTATATGTTGTTCTTCAAATAGCAGTTCCCCTTGTTTGTTTTGGATACAACTTCCTGCTGCTTTGCTTTTCCTTTTCCCTGATAGTTCTTTTATTCTTTGGTGAGCTTGTTGGGGGTTGGGTTTGTATTCTCTTTCGATTTCGCAGTATTTCCAGTCTAGATTATAACAACAATAGGGTTTATTTCTAAAGAACCCACGTTTGTTCAAATGGCAGCTCTAAGTGCGATGACGATGACGATGACGATGATAATGATAGATAAGAAAGAACAGGAGGCGGGGGGAGGGGGGAGGGGTAGAAGGAGGGATCGGACCAAAAACGTATGTAGGTTTGCAATAAGTTGATAGATGTCTATCATAAATATAAATATCTCAGCCTTAAAAACAATGTCCAATCATATCGTGTGAAAAGTTCCCCACATAAATTGACAATTTTACCTAATAGACGTTCTGACTAATAGCCAAAAAATATCAACAGAATCGGGATTTAACTTCATATCAAACACACTCTTGTCACCAGAAATCAATTTATGAAAGATTTGATGAAATTGTGATGAGCAAAATAATAATTTCATGGCTTAACTCCTCACTCAATCCTATAGATTTTTTGTACTGTTCAAAATTGGAAAAAAAATAATAAATGAACATGTACATAGATAGTTTTATTCAACTATTATTAACATGCAAAAACCTAAAAACATTAGCTTTGATACTACGCCTTTAATTTGTCTCAGAAAAATGTAATAAATAGGCATGGGGTAAAAGTAACTGCGGATATAGTCGGTATTAGGGTTGAGTGAGTTAAATTATAACCCCCCCCCCCCCTGTCCTCAACTACTAATAATATCACTTCAATAAGATGGGCACCTATTATGTACAGATGTGAAACGTGTTCACTTACAGGTATCCAATGCATTGATCTGCCAGCCAAAAAGTAGCCTCTGACTGAACCTCTGTTTCTGCATGATGACTGAAAGAGAGAAAGAATGTGTACATGTTAATGGTGTGGATAGAAAAGAAATACTTTGAACAGTTGAAGTAAAGAAATATAATAAACCATACAATGCAATTCAATTCAATTCAAATATTTATTTATTGTCGGCATTTAAAAAATGTTTCATAGATGATGTAGTCAGGCTAATAAAAGCCTTTGACCGACATATAGACATTTTGAATCGCATTTCCACTATAATTGTCCTCGTCAATCAAATACCAAGAATCTTTAAATTGTAGTACCGGTAGCTACATAAACAAAGAAACGCGATGGTGATAAAAATCTGGATACGAATTTCTTTCATGACTGTTGTCTTCTGAAAAAAGACTGGCAATTGAAACATTTCATTTCTTAAATAAATAGATAAATAAATGAACGAATGAATAAATAAATAAATAAATAAATAAATAAATAAATAAATAAATAAATAAATAAATCGTAGACATTTTTGGTTTAAATGATTTTCATTGTATTTATAATTGTATTAATATTTGATGACGTATAACACAACTACCCGTAACAACTAATAAAAATCAACTCAAAGGAGTTTTTGACAATATTGATATTATCTGAAGAATAGAAATGCCCAGTTGGATCCCATTTACCAGGAAGTGGCCGTTTGGCCTCGAAGCCGAAATAACAAAAAATGACCGAGGTCAAGAAGTCCGGTGAATGTAAAAAGGGCAATATTCAGCGACATCTATAGAGTCCTGGCAAGTAGAACAATTGTAGACAGCGAGTGGAATGAAACATGGCCTATAGATGTCGCTGAACATGGCCTATAGATGTCGCTGAACATGGCCCACGGCTACTAGTTCTCCTTCATACTCCATAACACTTAGACATCCTTTGATGTGACCACGATCCAGCACCGTGCATCCACCATCCAGCATTCCATCCGTTCACGGCCCATTAACCTTACCTTGCACATGATCCATACAGATGGTCAAGACTTTGTAAAGCGCTTTGGGCACATTTAGTGGATATTGCGCTATATAAAAGACTACGACATAGATAACACGGGTAGTCTGTGATTCCGTGTACCCTATCGTAGCCATCGTTATGTTATAGCCTGACACTGAAATCCAAAAGGACCGGCAGTTTGACATCATTATTTGGTTTTTGCACCGCTTAGTGAGTTGTCGTTAGTAGAGCTCATGGAAACAAGTGGTCCCATTGGTTGAACTGTTGAATACAACTCACGATTTGTTTTCTTTTGTGGCAAAAGACTGGCATTTTGACGTTATTTTTTGGTCAGTGTCAGGCCATAACTTGACGAAGGCTACGATCCTATGGAGGGAGCATTCAAAGCTCTTGGCATGTGACACCGACGCTCTGTGGTGTGACGTGTAATAACGTGTGTGGTTTATGGAGGGTCCTCGATGCCTCGTCCTACTTATTAACTGTTGCTGTCGGCTAGGCTAGGGACCCCGACCATTTTACTACATGGTCAATTGGATTCAGTAGTCTGATGTCACGCCGCCCGGCAACGGCGGCCATCTTGGTTCTAAACAAAGAAAATCATTATTTTTTATTCTTTATGCTGGCTAGAACTTTTCATATGCCTTGTGATCAGAATGTGTAAAAGTCAAAACATGATCAAATTTATGGGGTTTTTTACTCCTCTGGATACGATTTTATGCTCGCCGGAGAAATATTTCATAAGGGCGTCCTCCATTGTTCCGATAGTTTAGAGCCAGTGGTACTAAGTTACCATGCGCCATTAGGAAGGAAGTGACGTTATGACTGTTGAAGAGTATTGTACTGTAAATCCTCTGTCATCGCAGCCTTCATCAGGTCTCACTAACAAGACATTTTATCTATAATATTCGACCGTAACCATCGTTAAGGTATAGCCTGACACTGACCAAAAAAATGACGTCAAAATGCCAGTCTTTTGCCACAAAAGAAAACAAATCGTGAGTTGTATTCAATAGCTCAACCAATGAAATGACTTGTTTCCACGAGCTCTACTAACGACAACTCACTAAGCGGTGCAAAAACCAAATAATGACGTCAAATGCCAGTCCTTTTGGGTTTCAGTGTCGTCAGGCGATAACTTAACGATGGCTACGATTCACCACCATATAGATAGATCGAAGTTGACGTCACTCAGGTCTTTGTTATTGTTTTTTTTTTTTTTTTTTTTTTTTTTTTATTGTCATACGTGTTTATGAGTAATTCTCACTAAACTGAATAAACCAGACTATAAACGATCATAGTTACACAGAGTTTTGTATGTTGGTCCGTTATATTTCCGGATAGCAATGTTGTGAGCTTCTTAGCCAAGCGCATTCTATCTATAGGGATTAGGGATGAGAGAAAGATAATATTATGGAAAAGGGGGTGGGGTGGAATAAATGGAACAGGTCTCTTGTGAAGAGAAGAGAGTCTTTGTGTCCCAAGTCAGTTAAATCACCAACCGACTTGGCTGAAATTTAATCCAGTGGCGGGACCCCCCCGTGAACTTCATGGTTGAACGACCCCGACGTGACCCCTTGTTATGTCTTGCTTTGGCTAAGCAGAATGCTGATGACTTCTCGCAAATATCATCCACGGTTGTTTCGCTTGAGCTGAGATCACTGTAACTTCCTATCGCGTTGTTTACATTAGAGAGAGAGAGAGAGAGAGAGAGAGAGAGAGAGAGAGAGGGGGGGGGGGTTCGTTTTATCGTGTATTCATTGTAAAGTGGAAGGAGGGTGGGGGTCTTTTAAGACAATAAACAATGTGGGTGAACGCAAAGAAAAAGGGGAGGAGAGTTCAATAGCTGACAATTGACCACAAGGGGATGTGATAACTAGTGACATGTCCTAAATAACTTGAAGTTGCAGCTCATGGAAGAAGATTCAAAAATATGATCTCATGTAAGCCATTACAAATTAAGCCCCACCCGCTCCTCTTCAATCTGTCATCTGACTCAAAATGGAAACAATGCAACAAATGATTTGACCAGTCCCAATTTTAAAATTGCAATCTCATTGGTCAATATGTTTCCCATTGATTGACTTTGACTTCTTTTGAAACGAAGGGCTTTCTTATACTATCACTACCTATTATATATATATATATATATATTATAATATATATATTATAATTTTATAAATACAAGACTGACTGACTTAAGGCCTTTCGCTTCCTAATCATCCGATGGGACGCCTCGGCTGCCTCTCTAATCATCCGTGTCATTTCCTTCCACTGTTCACGGTCTTTTGCTGTGGATGCTAATTTCATAAGGTCTTCCTTTGATTTTAATTCTTTGTTATTTCGAAGGCATTTTAGGTCTCTGTTTAGGACAGTATAAATTGAAGTGGGTGGTCTACCTTGATATTTCTTGTGTCCAGATGGGGTGAAAAAAGTATTCATGGCTTTATTAACTGATATATTTACATCTCTTCTGAGTATATGCCCAAAATCCCGCCATCTTGCCTCCAGCATTTGAATGGATAAGGGTCTTTCATTGCATTTTTCATACAGTGTTTTATTGCTTATTTTTGTGGGGTATCGTGTATTCAGGACTCTTTTCAGTTGTTTTCTATGGAATCTGTCTAATCTTTGCTCTTCGGTTCCAGTCAGTGCCCATGTTCCATAGTTGTACATAAGCACGGATTTTACAAGGGTTGTGTATAATTTGATTTTAGAATTTAATTTTATTTTATCTTTTCTAATCCATATATGTAATAATTTATTGAGTGCAGCCGTCGATAAACTTTTTCTTCTTTCCAAGTCTTCCTTGTCTCCTATTAATGATCCTACTTTTTTCGTGGCTCTCCATCCATCTTTCTTCCTTGACAGTAATGTTACATCTGTTGTTGTCACTGTTTACGTACAGTTAGTTGGTGATTTTGTAAGGCTCTTTGGATGTCATTTACATTGACTTGTTTGATATATATATATATATATATATATATATATATATATATATATATATATATATTGGAAGTATAATTCCAATATTTTATTTATACATTGACTGCTCTTTCAATATTAAAGTCCAGCACTTTTATATCGTTTTTGTTCTCTCTCTCTCTCTCTCTCTCTCTCTCTCTCTCTCTCTCTCTCTCTCTCTCCCTCCTCTCTCCTCTCTCTCCCTCTCTCTCCACTCTCTCTCTTTCCTCTCTCTCTCATATAGTGATTATATATTATATTATATATATTATTATTATATTATAAATGTATGTGTGTGTTTGTGTGTGTGTAAGTGTATGTGTGTGTGCCAACACTATCAACTCCACATCAGCACACAGAGACCTGAAGATTTAAAATATGGTAATGTATGTAATGTGTGGAATCGTATTACCGATCACCCTGTCACTGCCAGTGTACCATTCCATATTATATCAACAGCGAACACATTCATAGTTTATGGCCATTTCATTACACATAGTATAGTCATTGTATGTCATATATTATAAGCTCAGAAAAATACAGACATAACAGAATGTTTTATCAATCCACACACAATTCAAGACATGTTTATCAGTTGCCAAATTTTAGTTATTCTCATATCAGTCTGGCATTGTATTATTTTTTATTATTATTATTATTTTCTTTCGGGAAGGGGGGGGGGGGGCGGTCGTCGGGGTGTCATTTTAGCAGTTACACGTCTGGTCGTTTCTTCCCAAGACACGAGACCCAGGTCCCATTATTATTATTATTATTATTATTATTATTATTATTATTATTATTATTATTATTATTATTATTATTATTATTATTATATTATTATATTATTATTATTATTATTATTATTATTATTATTATTATTATTATCATTATTATTATTATTATTATTATTATTATTATTATTATTATTATTATTGTTATTATTATTATTAATATCATTATTATTATTATATTATTATTATTATTATTATTATTATTATTATTATTATTATATTATTATTATATTATTATTATTATTGTTTAAAGAAACAGAATTCATTCTCCTGAATCAAGGAATTCATTTTAATTGAAATTTGATAAATTAAGCTGTGAATTTATCTTTAACTCCTTCAAATAATGTTTAGAGTTGATTGGTCAAATATACAAGTGAAAAAAGAAAGAAATTGATCTCCCAGGTCTCTCAATGGATGATTGTCGGTAACTTCGATAGACAAACAACCATAGACGTCTTGTCCTCTAACACATTTGGCTTGTTATCAAAATGAATGTGTTTTAAAGTGGTTTGGTTAGCTGTCATGTTAACTGTATGGATTGGATCCATGAAATAGCCACTGTGTGTGTGTGTGTGTGTGTGTGTGTGTGTGTGTGTGTGTGTGTGTTTGCACCTTTTATCTTATCATGAAATTCTATTGAAAACCGTATCAAACGATATTTTTATATTAACCTTTTTGTTAACGTTTATTTGCCCTACCACTCATTTTTTTTCTTTTATTGTTGTCATTTTTAAGTGCAATCCACATTCTTATCTACCTACTCATTTCTCTCCTTGACTAGCATTAAGGCTATTGATGTTATGCGTTTATGCAAAATACTCATGTCATCCGCCAGCCGGATATAACGTAAGTTTTTATCTACCGACATGCAAAACTGTGTGTAATGTTGAACGTCAAGATCGAAGATGACGCCACTCAGGTCTTTGTTATTGTTTTTTGCCATCCGCGTTTATGAGTAATGCTCACTGAACTGTATTAACCCGACTATAAACGTTCATGGATACACACAGTTTTGTGTGTTGGTCCGTTATACTTCCGGATGGCAATGTTGTGAGTTTCTTAGCCAAGCTCATACTATTTATAGTCTGATAGAATTTAGTGAGAACTACTCACAAAAATGGCTGATCTGACTATAAACAATACAAGAACTGAGTGATGTCAAGTTCGTACCTTCTCATTTGTTTCACGACTCGTGTCTCCCTCCAGGTCCATTTTTATTCATCCTCAGTCCTCTCATGGATTTTAATGAACATTATCAGAAATATTTCGACTATCAATGATATCGAGCAGTGCCTAGTTATTTTGCTCCCATCAGATTTAAAGAATGTACGACTTTCGGCTACATACAAACACATCCCATAGACCACCGCTACCGAATGAAGTTTGAACATTTTACTTGGAGAATGGGAGCGATCTATATTCATGTTTTCGTCCAACCTAGTCATCAATCACATGATTTGTTGCTGTCCAACGATTGGATATTTCTTCAGTAATGTAAACACGCTGCTTTGTTTATGAACTTTGTAAACATACCCATGTGTCAAGCTGAACAAAATGAACAATCGTGATTTTAGATATTTCAAACACTGCGAACACTTTTCACTATGTGGGTCATTTTGAGCACATATTCCATGACAATGGCAAGCTACATCATAAGATGACTGAAAATTGGTCCCTTCTTCATGACAATGGCAAGACACCTCATAAGATGACTGAAAATTGGTCCCTTCTTCATGACAATGGCAAGCTACATCATAAGATGACTTGAATTCCTTAGATTTTATACGATATTGAAATGCGAATCCCCATTATGTTTTAAAATGTTTTGTTTTATTTTAAACAATAAATAATTACCAGTCACGCGAGTTTTGCCATAAGCTTTTTTTTATTTAATATCCCTGACAATGTTTACATGCTAAATAATTAAATAAAAATTCACACTTACGATTATTCCCACAGCGATGACGATGACAAAGTACGCTCCGATGACCACCCAGTCTCCCCAATGAAGTGATGACTCATCAATGTTATCATCCCCGGATACCATTTTTCCTCAAAGACGAAATTTACACACGACAAAAATAATACTGAGCAAGAAATCCTTACAATCTTAGTCCAGAATTTTGTCAGGATTGCGTTGGTGGTTTGGAGACAAAAAAAAGGGTCAATTATTAGGGGGCGTGTATCATTTCCCACCTTGGAAACCTGTTTCTTCTATCTTGATATGGATCTCAATGTCTTCCCTTTTTTATCCCTGAAGTCGCTGAATGGAAAACTCCGTCGTCACGCTTAGCTGCGCAAGACCTGTATATATGGGAAGATAAAAATTCTAAATATTAAAAAGGGCGATAAAAGTAATAGTTTATTCCATTCATGCATAACGATTATCATTTTCCAAACTTTAAAATCATTCAAATATATTTTCAGTACAATATTACACAATAATATGATTATAGCGTGTATTCAGTCGATCAATATGTGTGTCTGTGTGATTGAATGTGTAGGTACCTTTGTGACTGTCACGTCCATATAGATATGAGGCGACGGCTCCTCATGGAGAACTTAATATAATAATAATAATAATAATAATAATAATAATAATAATAATAATAATAATAATAATAATAATAATAATAATAATAATAATAATAATAATAATAATAAATAATAATAATAATAATAATAATAATAATAATATAATAATAATAATAATAATAATAATAATAATAATAATAATAATAATAATTAATAATAATAATATAATATAATAATAATAATAATAATATAATAATAATAATAATATAATAAAATAATAATAATAATAATAATAATAATAATATAATAATAATAATAATAATAATAATAATAATAATAATAATAATAATAATAATAATAATAATAATAATAATAATAATAATATAATAATAATAATAATATAATAATAATAATAATAATAATAATAATAATAATAATAATAATAATAATAATAATAAAATAATATGAAAATAAATAAATAAATAAACAAATAAATCTTTATTGTCGACAAAATGGAAAAATTTCCGTGGTTTACGTTGGTTTTAGAATTATATCTGATTACAGATGCATTGATGTTATGCGTATTTGAAAATTACTCACATCTCCATCGGGGTATAACATACTAACACACACAACTGTGTAACCTCGAACGTTATAGTCTGGTTGATATAATTTAGTGATAAGTTAATTATACAATTGGCTGTCTACAAGCAATGACGACGGGTGGAATGACGTTAACTTCATTCCTTCTATTGATGCTCCGTTTTAAAGTAAAATCCTTACAAATCCGCCAGCCAGAAATAACGCTCCAGCCCACAAATCTACATGGAACCTTGAACGTTTATAGGCTGATATAATTTAATGAGAACTAATCACAAAATGGGTTTCTAAAGACAATAACAAAGAGATGAGTGACGTCAAATTGGTTCCTTCTGTACATATCCAAAAACTTTACTCACTCCAAAAAACACGGACATTACCTGGGGAATGTCGAAATTACCCCCCCCCCCCCCTTAAAATTTTACAAAATGACAGGTATTGAAGCGGATTTCGTAAACCGTAATTTTACGTATGAAAAAAAAAATTCCATCTGTTTTTTTAAATTGGAAAGTAGGTGAAACAGAAAGAAAATTTATCAGCGGTTAAGATGACATCAATTCAATCATGTTTCAATTTTTTTGTCTCCTAAAACATAAATTTAGGCGAAAAACAGGTTTGAACGTAGGCTCTCTAGGAATGTCGACTTTTGGGCCGGCCAGTGTTGAAATTCGGGCCCCCTTCCTTCATGCCGAAATGATTTAATTATAAGACGAAGTCCGAGAGTTGTGTACGAGTCTCCAACGGAACACGCCTGTCCCGACTTCCGGAACGAATTGGATTCAATAGTCTGATGTCACGTCGCCCAGTAACGGTGGCCATCGTGGTTCTAAACAAAGAAAATCGGTACTTTTTTTATTCTTCATGCTGGCTAGAACTTTTCATATGTCTTGTGATCAGAATGTGTGAAAGTCAAAACATGATCAGATTTATAATGTTATTTTCCCTCTGGATACGCTTTTATGCTCGTCGGAGAAATAATATTTCATACGGGCGTCCGCCATTGTTCCGATAGTTTAGAGTCATTTGCTAAGTTGCCATGCGTCATTACGAGGGAAGTGACGTCACGACTGTTGAAGCGTATTTAGTTGTGTTTAAGTAAAACTCGCCACAACAACACCAACACACAAAACTGTATCCATGTGGAATTAAACGTTTTAAGCCAATTACACAACTGTCGGTCTAAAAAAAAAACATAATACATCGAGAATGGAGATTATAAACTGCATCCCCATGATAACTTGGTTTCGCGTATTTTAAAACCGAGTTGTACATTGTGTTTTCATACATAAATACGCGCAATCTATAGAGATCTATTGCTAATTAAAGTATTGAAGCTCGACAGAAAGTACGGCCATCATCAAATGGGATCGTGTATAATTGATTATTCATAGCACTATTGCATTTGATCAATTTATAGTCACAATACCGAGACCGAACTCTCTCTCTCTCTCTCTCTCTCTCTCTCTCTCTCTCTCTCTCTCTCTCTCTCTCTCTTTTTTTTTTTTTTTTTTTAATTTTTTTTTTCGCTCACTCGTAAAATACAACGGCGTTTTATACGCTCAAAGCAATTTCCTTCCTATCTAAAAAACAAACCCCTGCTTCTTTAACAATTGGTCTTTAGAAATAGGCTCTTTATTTGTCTTGCAAAGACTTGACTAACGTAACATAGGAAAGAAGTATTGCCCAGCAGGGATGATCCTTTTTGTAGTTTGCTAGAAATAAGTTTGAGAGAAAGAGAGAGAGAGAGAGAGAGAGAGAGAGAGAGAGAGAGAGTCCGTACGGTACGGTACGCATGATGAAATTTGGCTTCTTTGAATTTTTCCCTATGCAGCCTGCCATAACTATCATTGTCAACACAAACTCTCTGTCTCCGGAGGTACCTACTATGTTGAAAACAGCCGTAGTGTGTCCCCTATAAAGAAATCGACCCTTGGCAAAGACCAACTTGAAACTGTAGGCCTTGTGTCCAATATTACTTCATTGTCTAAAATAACTAAAATAGTGGTTTAGCAACACATAGATAATAATTCATTCCTTTTCGTATTTTAACTTACTTTTGCCAGGATGAATCAAATCACGTGACTGTAGACTGATAGACTACGATAATGTCCATTGTCGACTGTCAATTCTATAATTAGGACAATGGAAGTTTCATTGAAACTCAAATAAATTAACCAAAAAAAAAAAAAAAAAAAAAAAAAACAAAACAAACAAAAGAGAAAGTGTGTTCTGATGAATCACATTATTTCAGTCAGTTACATTGCCAGCTGAATAACTTTTGTCTCCACTATACTTTCTAAATATTTTTTGTTTGGTTGTTCTTTGACGCAAACCCTTTGATTTCGAGTCTCCGTTCACTCACAACTCGCGAGTCGATTATGTTCTTTTTTTTTTTTTCAAAAGTTTTTACTCACAGAAATGTGTACTTTCGACGATCTGCACTTATCTTATGGTTGTTTAAAGCCAGTGTCAATAGTAACAGGACACTTTTTGCCTCTGTCATTCGTAACCGACGTATTTTCCTTCCGAATGGAAGCTCTCTCAATCTAAAAATAGCTGCTATCTAGCCAATGCCATAATGTATCCTAGTAACTAGTCTCAGACTAAACTTGAAGTCCCGCCTCATCAAATGACTTATTGTCTGATTCATATAATGAAAACTAATAATATACTAACAGGTTGCTGGCTGTTTATTTAAGGCGGCATGGATCGAAAACATTCTCTCACCGTACTCAGGTGTAAAATGAGTATCTGACCGGAAGCAGTGTTGTCTGTGTTGGAGGAAAATATTATCTCGCCCAACAGGCATCATGTCTCGTCTTCATGTTGCTATTGGCTTAGGAGCCCTTTTTAAGTGTCTTGAGCTCACTCAGTGGATATTGCGCAATATCAATGTTCTAGTGGGTTTTTTTTTTAGAATGTGTGTAAATTGTGTGTAAAACGGGGGGGGGGGAGGGGGGGCGTATGTGGTTGAATTTTAAAGAGATGTACTCGCGTAACTGGCATTTGCGATGGATATATTCAAAAGAGGTCCATTTGTCGATTTTCATCTAGAGAAAAGAATTGTCTATCACCCGATCATTGAAGTCTATGGATCCTTTTATAGTTGTTTTGGTATGGATTGTGATACACGTCTGTTCATTGAGATTTGTGAATATCATTTTTTTTAAAGAACAACATGACAACAGCAATTAGACTGCCATATAAAATTTCTTCCTTCGAATATCAACTGTGATAACAGTCATTAAAAGAAGGAATAGAAAATCTAACCTCAATGCACTACTTATCTACTCCAAAGACAATAACATACACAACTAAAGTTGAACTGCTGTGTGTGTCAGGTTAATGAATGGACTGGGATTCTATTTATAGCATCAAGGGACTCTACTCGGGGAATGATTTGTGTAATATTCTTTATTGATGATTAAAATCCATTTGAGCAAAACGAATAGCATAAGATCTATATTTATTGACATTTTCTTCATCCGTATGGTTTGATTACAACAAACCTGTTCATCCAATGATAAAACTGATATGGTTTTGATTTTTCCCAAGTCAGGCCTCAAGGTGTGAAAAACTAAATTTGTCGGCCTGACCTAATTATTTTGGCAGTAATGAGTATCAGTTGTTTGTGGGGGGAGGTGGATAACCGTGGTTTTAAAACAGAAGAAAACAGTATTTTATATAAACTAGGGCGGCCTGTTGACTTTTTTGCTCATGGTAGCATAGCCTTCGTACAGTACGTACAGGAACCTACCATGGCTAGTGAGGCAGGAGAGATGTGCGAGTGTTAACGAAAAGCAGCATATGCAAAAATTGAGACAAAAAGTAGTATCTGCTAAATTTGAAAAATATAGGGCGGCACAAAACAACTTTGCTCAATAGACGGACCGCCAGTGACTGACAGACTGTTTAAAAATAAAAACAAATAGCCGAATGAGGTCACTTCTTTCCATATTTGTAAACAGTGTAAAATTTCAACCCATCAAAACATAATGTGCATTAACTTTGAAGGATGTAGAGTCTATGTGTGTATTGAAACTGAGTCACGTTTGTTTTCAATCGGCGTATTGTTGCAGCTTCCTCGCTTCCTGTATAGATAGTATGCAGATGACGTCACTCAGGCCTTTGTTATTGTTTTTGCCATCCGCGTTTATGAGTTGTTCTCACTAAACTGTATTAACCAGACTATAAAAGTTCATGGTTACACAGAGTTTGTGTGTTGGTCCGTTATACTTCCGGATGGCAATGTTGTGAACTCCTTGGCCAAGCGCATTCTATCTATAGATGGTTCGAAGATGACGTCAATCAAGTCTTTGTTATTGTTTTTTGCCATCCGCGTGTATGAGTAATGCTCACTGAACTGTATTAACCCGACTATAAACGTTTATGGATACACACAGTTTTGTGTGTTGATCCGCTATACTTCCGGATGGCAATGTTATGAGCTTCTTAGTCAAGCGCATACTATCTATACAATCACGCCGCAAAACTGATTCAGAATTTTTAAATGGTCAAAGTGCAATTGACCCAAACCGGTAATAATGTTAACGAACTGGCTAATTTTCATTGCAGATCGTAGTCTGGATTTCCACGTTGTCGACAGAGAGAGAGAGAGAGAGAGAGAGAGAGAGAAGAGAAGAGAGAGAGGAGAGAGAGAAAGGGAAGAGAAAGAGAGAGAGAGAGAGAGAGAGAGAGAAAGGGAAGAGAAGAGAGAGAGAGAGGAGAGAGAGAGAGAGAGAAGGAGAGAGAGAGAGAGAGAGAGAGAGAGAGAGAGAGAGAGAGAAAGGGAAGAGAAGAGAGAGAGAGAAAGAGAGAGAGAGAGAGAGAGAGAGAGAGAGAAGGGGAAGAGAAGAGAGAGAGAAAGAGAGAGAGAGAGAGAAAGGGAAGAGAAGAGAGAGAGAGAGAGAATGAGAGAGAGAGAGAAAGGGAAGAGAAGAGAGAGAGAGAGAGAAAGAGAGAGAGAGAGGAGAGAAGAGAGAGAGAGAGAGAGAGAGAGAGAGAGAGAGAGAGAGAGACCCTCGCCCGTTGTGTTATTGATATAGATAAGACCGGCACTGATATTGACACAAGACATGATAACCTCCTATTCCAAACAACAATAAACGACAACAACCATAGGACATGTCGACAACAACGACCTCAACAAATAAACCACGCTACATTAAGATAATAAAACAACACGAACTATGCACGATAACATAAATCAATTTAAAACCAATCGTCGCATGGAATGCTCCTATAATTTATACGGAGTGTCTATTCGTACTTATTTACTTACTTATTTACTTACTAACTTACTTACATAATTACTTACTTACTTTCTTACTTACTTACTTACTTACTTACTTACTTACTTACTTACTTACTTGCTTACTTAGTTTCTTACTTACGAATAACGAAAACGACCGAATCTGCTATTCGCAGTACTACTGAATTCAATCCCTCGTGGGGGCGGGGACGTACACTCCTCTAAGCTTGGTGAGAAGTTGCCAGGCTTTGATACCAGTAAGAGGAGACACTGGGTGGCTGCGAATCGGCTTCGGTCGAGGAGCTGCTTAACGGCAAGTGCGCTTCATCGGTGGGGTCTTTCTACTTGTCCAACACGTACCCGCTATGGGCAAGAACCTGAGACGGCAGAGCATCTAGTCGAACGGTGTGTTGTGACGATGCTACCCGGCGGGTTTGCGACGGTGCATGAGTGCGGACCAGACTTTGCTGATTGGGTCGATCGTCATAACATAGTAGTGTGAGAACCATAAGAGGCTGCTGCTGATTGGGTCGATCGTCATAACATAGTAGTGGGAGAACCATAAGAGGCTGCTGCTGATTGGGTCGATCGTCATAAAATAGTAGTGTGAGAACCATAAGAGGCTGCTGCTGATTGGGTCGATCGTCATAACATAATAGTAGTGTGAGAACCATAAGAGGCTGCTGCTGATTGGGTCGATCGTCATAACATAGTAGTGTGAGAACCATAAGAGGCTGCTGCTGATTGGGTCGATCGTCATAACATAGTAGTGTGAGAACCATAAGAGGCTGCTGCTGATTGGGTCGATCGTCATAACATAGTAGTGTGAGAACCATAAGAGGCTGCTGCTGATTGGGTCGATCGTCATAACATAGTAGTGTGAGAACCATAAGAGGCTGCTGCTGATTGGGTCGATCGTCATAACATAAGTAGTGTGAGAACCATAAGAGGCTGCTGCTGATTGGGTCGATCGTCATAACATAGTAGTGTGAGAACCATAAGAGGCTGCTGCTGATTGGGTCGATCGTCATAACATAGTAGTGTGAGAACCATAAGAGGCTGCTGCTGATTGGGTCGATCGTCATAACATAGTAGTGTGAGAACCATAAGAGGCTGCTGCTGATTGGGTCGATCGTCATAACATAGTAGTGTGAGAACCATAAGAGACT
>NC_088362.1:690431-692931 GCF_034508935.2 Berghia stephanieae
TGCTGTGATTGGGTCATGCATATACATAGTAGCGTGGATACTCATAGTAGTGCGCTTGGCAAGAAGCTCATAAACATTGCCATCCGAGAACATAAATAAACAAAAGGACCAACACACAAAACATGTGTGTAACCATGACGTTTATAGTCTGGTATAAAGTTCTTGGAAGACTCATAAACAGCGGATGTGCAAAACACATAACAAAGCCCCTGAGTGACGTCATCTTCGAACTATCTATAGATAGTATGCGCTTGGCTAAGAAGCATAACATTGCATGGAAGTAAACGGACCAAACAAAAAACTGTGTGTAACCATGAACGTTTATAGTCTGGTCATACAGTTTAATGAGAGTACTGATAACGCGGATGGCAAAAAAAATAACAAATACCTGAGTGACGTCATCTTCGAACTATCTATAGAGGAAATCACTATTCGCAGTATTATTGCGAATAGATAGTTCGAAGATGACGTCACTCAAGTCTTTGTTATTAGTTTTTGCCATCACGTTTATGAGTACTTCTCACTAAACTGTATGAACCAGACTATAAAAGTTCATTGTTACACATAGTATTGTGTGTTGGTCCGTTATACTTCCGGATGGCAATGTTGTGAACTTCTTAGCCAAGTGCATACTATCTATAGAGGAAATCATTTTTTGCAGTATTATTGCGAATAGAGGTGGCTAATTGAAAAATACTTTAATTTGATTAAAACTCTTGTTTGAACTGGACAAACACCGTGTTCTAATGACGTTTCTCCAATGTTCCCTAAGATATGAAGTGAGTAGAAAAGTGCCAGAAGACAATAGAGAATAAAATTTTTTTTTTTTTTTTCGCGGCGGTGGTGGGGTTTGAACCTGCGACCTTATTGGTACGACAACTCCGCCTGGCAGGTGAGAGCGTGGCTCTACCGTGTGAGCTATCCACGAACACAAAAATATTCGTTTCAAACCCAAAGTCATTTCTAGATCCCTCTCTCACCCACTTCTTGAGATCGCCGATTCGTTCGCCACCATCGCGAAGTAATTTTGACCAGCAGTTAAGCTTAATAGCCAATATTCTCATCACAAACATATAACATAGAAACGATTGAGACATTGAGTATGCTCCGGTGTATGGGGTGAATTTTTAATTCAGAAAAGTGAGTGGAGCAGACACTTATGTTGGTAACAACAAGATATGAAGTGAGTAGAAAAGTGCCAGAAGACAATAGAGAATAAAAAAATTTTTTCGCGGCGGTGGTGGGGTTTGAACCTGCGACCTTATTGGTACGACAACTCCGCCTGGCAGGTGAGAGCGTGGCTCTACCGTGTGAGCTATCCACGAACACAAAAATATTCGTTTCAAACCCAAAGTCATTTCTAGATCCCTCTCTCACCCACTTCTTGAGATCGCCGATTCGTTCGCCACCATCGCGAAGTAATTTTGACCAGCAGTTAAGCTTAATAGCCAATATTCTCATCACGAACATATAACATAGAAACGATTGAGACATTGAGTATGCTCCGGTGTATGGGGTGAATTTTTAATTCAGAAAAGTGAGTGGAGCAGGCACTTATGTTGGTAACAACAAGATATGAAGTGAGTAGAAAAGTGCCAGAAGACAATAGAGAATAAAAAATTTTTTCGCGGCGGTGGTGGGGTTTGAACCTGCGACCTTATTGGTACGACAACTCCGCCTGGCAGGTGAGAGCGTGGCTCTACCGTGTGAGCTATCCACGAACACAAAAATATTCGTTTCAAACCCAAAGTCATTTCTAGATCCCTCTCTCACCCACTTCTTGAGATCGCCGATTCGTACACCACCATCGCGAAGTAATTTTGACCAGCAGTTAAGCTTAATAGCCAATATTCTCATCACAAACATATAACATAAAACGATTGAGACATTGAGTATGCTCCGGTGTATGGGGTGAATTTTTAATTCAGAAAAGTGAGTGGAGCAGGCACTTATGTTGGTAACAACAAGATATGAAGTGAGTAGAAAAGTGCCAGAAGACAATAGAGAATAAAATTTTTTTTTTTTTTCGCGGCGGTGGTGGGGTTTGAACCTGCGACCTTATTGGTACGACAACTCCGCCTGGCAGGTGAGAGCGTGGCTCTACCGTGTGAGCTGTCCACGAACACAAAAATATTCGTTTCAAACCCAAAGTCATTTCTAGATCCCTCTCTCACCCACTTCTTGAGACCGCCGATTCGTTCACCACCATCGCGAAGTAATTTTGACCAGCAGTTAAGCTTAATAGCCAATATTCTCATCACAAACATATAACATAGAAACGATTGAGACATTGAGTATGCTCCGGTGTATGGGGTGAATTTTTAATTCAGAAAAGTGAGTGGAGCAGGCACTTATGTTGGTAACAACAAGATATGAAGTGAGTAGAAAAGTGCCAGAAGACAATAGAGAATAAAAAATTTTTTCGCGGCGGTGGTGGGGTTTGAACCTGCGACCTTATTGGTACGACAACTCCGCCTGGCAGGTGAGAGCGTGGCTCTAC
>NC_088362.1:697931-755431 GCF_034508935.2 Berghia stephanieae
ATACAATGGAATTGGAAATAAATACAAAATATAAGGGATGTAGTATTAATATATTAGTGGCATTAGCAGCAGTAGAAGCAACAGTAGATGTAGTAGTAGGGAGTAGTAGTAGTAGTAGTAGTAGTAGTAGTAGTAGTAGTAGTAGTAGTAGTAGTAGTAGTAGTAGTAGTAGTAGTAGTAGTAGTATAGTAGTAGTAGTAGTAGTAGTAGTAGTAGTAGATAGTAGTAGTAGTAATAGTAGTAGTAGTAGTAGTAGTAGTAGTAGTAGTAGTAGTAGATAGTAGTAGTAGTAGTAGTAGTAGTAGTAGTAGTAGTAGTAGTAGTAGTAGTAGTGTAGTAGTTAGTAGTAGTAGTAGTAAGTAGTAGTAGTAGTAGTAGTAGTAGTAGTAGTAGTAGTAAGTAGTAGTAGTAGTAGTAGTAGTAGTAGTAGTAGTAGTAGTAAGTAGTAGTAGTATGTTAGTAGTAGTAGTAGTAGTAGTAGTAGTAGTAGTAGTAGTAGTAGTAGTAGTAGTAGTAGTAGTAGTAGTAGTAGTAGTAGTAGTAGTAGTAGTAGTAGTAGTAGTAGTAGTAGTAGTAGTAGTAGTAGTAGTAGTAGTAGTAGTAGTAGTAGTAGTAGTAGTAGTAGTAGTAGTAGTAGTAGTAAGTAGTAGTAGTAGTAGTAGTAGTAGTAGTAGTAGTAGTAGTAGTAGTATAGTAGTAGTAGTAGTAGTAGTAGTAGTAGTAGTAGTATAGTAGTAGTAGTAGTAGTAGTAGTAGTAGTAGTATAGGAGTAAATAAATAGGAAAACAAAAATTGCTGAAGTAGAAAGATGAAAAGTTGAACATGAGGGTGCAGAACATAAAGACAGGCATTGCAACTTTGACACGGCGCTGCCAAGTCTGGGACATTTTTGCCCTAATCTATATTTTTCTACTATCACAAATTATATGAATACGTCCTGTCCCGTTGATTTTGTAGCATTTCACAACGCCTGGGGACACAATAGGACTGTTTTGTTCCGTCCCATTAGGTGCGGTAGGTTTCACTTTATTACAAAGGTTACAGATTTGGGTCAGGACTGCCCCAGGAGAGTCCTGCCCTAAAGTGTTCTTTTATAGCGCTAAACGTCGAAGCCTCAAAGCGCTTTACAATGTACTTATCAAACAATTCAATCCATAAACACACTCGTACCGAGCCAAACAGACACACACACACACAACAGTCGCACACACTAACTATGCAAGTTTTATCAAATGAAATCGACATTCAACAAAATGGAATCAAAAAATAAAACGTATAATTTACTCATCAATAAGAAAATGCCCAGGATAAAAATTTCTGTAAAAGATGAGTCTTTAGATTTTTCTTAAAACTTTCTACGCTGCCCGAGAGCCTTACTGTCAAAGGAAGCGAGTTCCACATGGTAGGTCCTGCTTTATAAAAAGATCTATAGTAAACTGTGTTTTTGGCACTTTTAGTAGCTGGATCTCCGATGACCAAGCTGGCGAATCGGGGAGAAGGGGAACACAAGTTCTTGAATGTAGCTCGGAGATCGGGAATTTAGTGCGTTGAAAGAAAAAAGGGCAATTTTGTATTCGATTCTGGCTCGAACAGGCAGCCAATGTAGTGTTCTGAGCATAGTTTATATATATATAAACTACCTATCTATCTCTATTCTCTTTCTTTTTACTTGCTTTCTGTCTCTATCTCCTCCCTCTCTCTTTCTTTTCTCCCCCCCCCCCCCCCCCCCCCTCCCCTCCTCTTCTCTCTCTCTCCCCTTCCCCTCTCTCTCCCCTTCCCCCCCCCCCCCCCCCCCCCTTCTATTTCTCACTCCCTCCATTTTATTGGGGTTTTTTTTTTTTTCAATCTGAAAGGAGAGAAATAAACCATGGAATAAACGAACGCAAAAACTACAGAAATACGGTAAGCTGCTATGACGAACAAGGGGAATTCCCGATATTGAATGTCTTATCGTCGATGGTGAAGTTTCGCGAGTTGGCTTTCCTATCTTCTATTTATACACCTATGAATTAAGTAGTCACTAGCAGTTGGTCACTGGTCACATGATCACACAAAAAAAAAATATGGCGGACGGTAAGTGAGCAGGAAATCAGAAAGGGGTGTGGATTCTTGTATGGATGCTTTTGCCTCTTCTTTTGAAGACGACATGCAATTCAAAAATATATGCTGAAAATACAAAGTCGGTTGCTTTATTGGTGACACTCAAGGGACACCAAGATTTTAACACTACATTTTAATAATTCTGAACGCCGGTGGTCACCGCCTGTTCCAAAATGAATCGAATCATTGACATTGTCGTTGAAACTGATTCTGTTCTGTCAAGCAACAATCTTGAGCCTTGGCATCTTTTTATTTTTACATCAATAGACACACAGAGAAAGGGGCAGTCGTTTGAATACAAACAATGGCAACACTAATCGATTTTGTGCGTTTACTGACCATTCATTGATTTTCCTCAAAGCGTTATAACTTACCCCTATCCCTATCCACACAGTAGAGTCACAGCATATATTATTATTATAATTATAATATAGAATGTTAAAACTCTTACTCAAAGGGAATTAGAACACGCTGTACATTGTTTTGTTTAGTCCTTATAACTAAAACTAAAATATTCTTCAAATTCGTGATATACAAAGGAAATCTGAATGAGAAAAATGTTGGTTTCATCGTAACGACGTTAACTGTTTTGTTAACGTAGGCAGTTTAGTGAGCAGTGGCAGTCAAATTTTGACCCAACTCGCCCATAGGAAAGTTGTGACCGAAAATTGCCGTTCGCGTTTTGGGGGGTTCAATTAAAGATGCATAACTTCGTTATAAAGAGGAATATCGCAGATATTTGATATCATTATTTTCGTCTTTCAATTTCCTTTTAAATGGTGCCAATTAAGGAAAAATCCATTGATAATTCCAGAAGTTATATGAAGTTAAAATTTGGCAATTTTCAAATGCATTTATTTTTTTATTTACCGCGTGTGTTTTTAAAATTTAAACGCTTGTTTTTAGAATAACATCTAAACTTTATTCATGCCAAATTTCAGGGCTCTATATCGATGCGCAGACACCTTTTAACTCTGCGCCAAAATGCCTTGTTTACATTATCTTCTCATCATGGCTGCCGGACGATATCGATATTCATATCGATATTTTAAACTAAGTTATGTATTATGTTAAATTTAGTCCATAATATTTTCAGTACTATTATTTGCTATGTTTTTATTTTGAATACATACTTTCCAACTTTATTTATAGGCTTTTTATAGTTTTTGTTTTAAAAGTTCGTATATTTCTTCTCTTTGTGAAATCCGATATTAATAATATCGATATTTTAAAAATACCAATTGCTTTCATTTAATTTTATTTTACTTTGCCATCAAGTCATCAAGTTTCTTTCCCATATGTTTAGATATGTTTATCATTTGTATCCATATTCTAAAGGCCTTAGCCTTAATAATTATTATGGTAAGAAGTTCTATTAGTTTTGACACCCCCATATATTGAGAGAGAAGGGGGGAGGGGGTGGGGGGATAAAATTATATTAATCGTCAGTTCAAATGATGTAATAGCAATAAACCCAAAGTGGTTCAGCAGAATTTTTTAAAGTATTAAAAGCCAGAACTTTCCTTCTAATTAGGTATAATAGGGAATCTGTTTCAATTTATTTGAACTTTTTCAATCTACCATTTTATTTATATGCAATTAAATTGCCATAGGTAAAAATAAACTCATTATGACATTACACAACATGTTTATATCTTTTCATTTAAATACTCTCAAACCCTTTTTTATTCTCTATGTATTAATTAGAAGAGGGGAATTATTTGCAATTGTTTCAATGAGATATTGGGGATAAATCCAAAAGTGATAGAGCAAATTGTTTCTTACATCTCGCCGAGTTTTTGATTATGTAACATTTGCGTCATATTATGTAATAATGTGTTAATTTGAAATGTTTATCTTCCTCTTTATTAATGTAAATGCATTGTCCTCGATAAGACGAACATTTTGGTATACAATATATTATAAGAACTCCATATTGACTGTTTATACCATTTTTTATTAACATCACGCGATTTCGGTCACAACTTTGCAATGGTAATTTTGGGGTAAAAATCGGTCTGAAATTTCAGACTTTGAACTGCCGTAACTACATTTCTAATCAAGATGCAAACAAAATTCAAACTGTTTTGTAATCTGTGTTGCCAGCTCTTTCATATGACATTGGTTTCAAGTGTGTGAGGTACATTTAGAATTTCTATTAAACTCCCTACGTTAACGAATCATTCGTGAATGTGACGATTTTGCCATGGTTGGTAAGGAGAGGGTTAAGTCAGTTTGTGAAATTAGTCCTACACCTAGGAGCCTACACTAACTAGGCTAGGCACTTTGACTTTGATAACATTTTCAAACTCAAAACATCTTAATATGACCCAGTCAGGTGGAATGGACTTGAAAGAACATAACATTTGATACCTTACTTATTTCTCTACTTCTACGACTAACGGTTTCAGAGTTATTTATATTTTTCTGTTGGTTTAGTATATTTTAGTCAATTTTACAGAGAGAATCTGTGATCTCACTGCAGCCCCAAAACCAGTATCTCGCTGTAATCGGGAAAGTTTGGGTTTTGTAGTCAACATGGTCCAATTATTGTTTTCAGTAAATTTGTTTCAATGTTTTTACTTTATTTGTTTTAATGGCAAGTGTTGGATATCATTTTAAAGGTCAGAAAATAAGCTTTATTTACACCTATGGTGAGTGTGGAAAAAAATTAGGGTTAAATTAAAATGGAAAAAATATGAGGTTTTTGTCCTAAAAAGTAAAAAGTGAGGTTGATGGCAAGTAAAAGAGTGAATGTATCAATTTTGATGAAAGTTGGCAGTTTTTGTTTGAAGCTCTGCTGTCATTTGATGCTTAGCTTTGAGAGATAATCCAGCAGAGATAATCCAGCGCATTTACATGTCAAAATTGAATTATACACCCATTATCATTAGTGATTGAACAAAGAAATTATTCTGACTTCTTTGTGGTTGCGTTAAAATGGTCAGGAACAATTAAAAATTTATTGTCACCATCTGGATAGGAGTAGAGGATACTGACAATGGCATGTGCCTGTATGCCAGATCCATGTAATTTATTGTTGAAGGATTGACTAGAGTATGCGACCAATATCGTGTCAAAATAGCAATTAATAGTTGTTCATTTTTTTTTCTTGATACATGAGCCAGGATTAACATTCCAATTCCACAGTCCATCATAAGACTGAAAAAAACCACCTACCTATTCATACTCATATCTAAGGCTGTTATTTAATTTAGATTTCATGGCCTTGTAAAACTCTATTTTTTAAAATGATTTTGATCATTTGTAGCAGAAATTGGCATTCCGTTAGTTTGAAAACTACACGTTATCTATTAATATATTAATATATATATAAAAGTTAAATGGACATTTTTTTTTTTTCTAGGTGATGAAGTCAGTAAACTTCAGAATCATCTAAGTCTGCTTCGTGAGGAATATGTGAAACTTCAGAACAGATTAGCAGATGTAGAGCGTCGTTATCAGGTGGCCGTCGCTGGATCAGGAAGTGACGCAAATGACAGCCAAGATGGATTTGTCTCCAGACTCCTCAAATTTATTGCAGATCTTTTTGACAAAGAGCAATATAGGTAATGGGCATTTAAATTCATCAGCTGTGTATGGAATTTAATCAAACATTAACTATACAGTGAAAAAAAAAAAAGAAATTATATTCGAAATGAGAAATTAATTGACATCGAGCATTAGATGGTTACAATTTGCTTATGTTCTCTGTAAAGAGTTCACTATTTTATATTCTTTAATATAATTTGTGTCCTAGAAATGGTAAGACAATTTTGATTCTTCATAGCTGTTTTTGATCGGGAACTATGTATTCCCTACACCAGTGTGCTGAATACACACGTGTATATTCCCTACAACGGAATTGAAAAACTCAAATATCTTAATCGATACTAACACAGGTATTATCAATATGGACAGGCGTTTAGGTAATTTATGGCAATTCAACGGCTTTATTAAATCATTTACAGTTACAGTGTTTTACTAACTTTTGGTATGTTTTGATTGAAATCGTGTGCCTGAAATAGATCTCAATTCTTGATACCGGTATCAATTATTGATGAGATTCTGACCGCGTCTGCCAGATGGTCACACCGCGTCTGCCAGATGGTCACACCGCATCTGCCAGATGGTCACACCGCGTCTGCCAGATGGTCACACCGCGTCTGCCAGATGGTCACACCGCGTCTGCCAGATGGTCACACCGCGTCTGCCAGATGGTCACACCGCGTCTGCCAGATGGTCACACCGCGTCTGCCAGATGGTCACAGACGTGGTTGCAAGTGCCATAGCCATAGAACCTTAACCTTAAAACAAAACAACATTTAATCATGTTTTACACTCTGAATGTACTCAGATAATATTTATGCTTTTACTGTGAATTATATTAATGAAGCTAATTATATGATTTTTGATTAAAGTTTTTTTGTAAAAACTTTTTATACTGACAAGTACACATTGTGTTCTGAACAAAACATGGCTTGGACATGAAATGTGAAACTCTGGGATAGCCTGTTTGACCTTAATAAATATCACCTCATTATTGTCTCAATGAATGACCGACCATATTGTAATTTCTTTACTGTTTTGTTTATCCACAGCGACTTAGTCATTTTACTAGAAGGAGGAAAAGATGTGAAAGCTCATAAATTTATTTTATCTGCCCGAAGTGATGACTGGGGCGTGGCAAGCTTGTCCCATGTGTCGACTTTGGATATGTCAGGTTGGTCTTACTGAATCAACACATTCAATGCATCTTGTCAGGACTTTAGCACTAGAATATTAACAAGTCCATTGAATGGAGGAACAAGTAACAGATTTCGTTGTACAGGATGCAATGTGTCGTATCTGTTGCTACCCGATCTCTTTGTTTATTTGTCTTTTTTGGTTTGTTCTGTTTGTTTTTTCCCCTTTTCTTTTTCGTGTATGTTTTATTAGCAGTCCCAACCATCAGCGTTTTCTATAATAAATGCCTTTCTCTGATGACAACTCCCTTTCCAAAGCCATGACTCCGTGATAAAGATCTACCAGTATCGTATTTCGACATATTCTATTTTTGGTATTACAACAAATATAAAGTGTCTTTTTGTGTTTAGCATTTTCAGCAATATTCATCTTTAAGTAAATTGAATCAGCTTCAGAGATACCAATTCTTATTTATTTATTTATTTATTTATTTATCTTTCTTTCCCAGACATTAGACAAGATGTCGCTTTCTCGTTGGTCCGATGGATCTACACGGATGAAATAAACATCCAAGCTCAGGATTCATTTTTGTTAGAATTATTGAAAGCTGCCACCAAATACAAACTTGAAGCCCTGAGAAAAAGGTTTGTGAAAACAAACTTTTTAAACATTTCTCTTTCTGCAGGACTTAAAATGGCTTATTCGTTTGATGTTGTTTGTATCTTTTCTTTTGTTGAAATAGTTTTAAATATTATATAGGCTGCTAGAAAAATAAAATGGAAAAATTATGACGCTATTTCAATACGAAGTTGACATCAGGAATATTTGAAAATTTATAAGCAACAAAAACAAGACCTTAAGTTAATACTTGCCAAGTTTGATAAAAAAAATCTAAATGCCCTATTAAGACAGTATGCTGATTATACCAAAACCCATGATATCAAAGGTTTCCAAATGTGCATCTTGGTTTAACAGTTTAGTGACAGTAACAGTTTTAACAGTGACTAGTGTGAGAAGTTTCCTGTCTAGTTTAAAAACAAATAACGGATTGGGATATAATCTGCAACAGTTATTTTTTCTCCCAACAATGTTACATAATTTTCAATATGAGCAGAAGTAATATTGGATTTGTTTACAAAGATGAATGACCTTTACTGACCCCTGACTTGAATCCAACAGATTGGTCATTGATGATTGATACGTGTGGTACATTTTACACAACAAAGTTAAAAGACTAAGTTTCAAATGCATTGGATCAACTCGCTATTCAAGCCATTAGAAAATGAATGGTTCACAAGGAAAATGCGACAGAAAAGTCATGAAGCAAATTTAGGGATTGACAGATCACATCAATATTGGAGAATTACGTCCAAATTCTTCAATATGGCGCTTGTGCAGTGTGTTTAATAAAACAATAGTGGAATAAAAAATGTTCAACAGATTAGTTAGGGTTGATTATTGTAAAATTTCAGGCTTGGAGGGGGGGGGGGGGGTTCGGTTATAATTGTACAGGTAAATTTTTCAATTGTATGGTGTAAAAATTTTAGTGAAACACCTTTTTCAACACATTTGAGGTCATTTAAAACAATGACAACTGTCACAGGAGTGCAGATTACTCAAGGTTTACTGTGACAAACTATCTGGTCCATGCGAAAATCACAGAATATTTTAACATAGTTGTAAAAAGTGACATTTTTGAAGTTTGCTCTTGACATATGGATTTTTTCATATATTTTTTTCGTGCCTCCAGATATCGTGTATATCACTCAATTGTTGTTGGTCGCTGTTTGAGTTGTCGTCTTTTTAATCACCAATCAATTATTTCATCCCATGTATAAATAGAGATAAATTGTTTTAGTTTCATCTGTTCTATCCAAATTCTACATTTTACATTTAGAAGTGATTTTGGCTCTTCGGGTTTGTCACAATGTTGAAATTAAATGAAACCAAAGTTATTTGACAAATATATTTAAAAACAGACATAAAGATGCACGTCTTTTAAAGTAGTTTTATTTAAACACCAATCAATTGTGAGGTAATTCAAATGTTCTCTCTCACTATTCTATATTCGTTTTGATTTGAAAGGTGTCGTTATTTTTTCCACAGATGCGAAAACGGACTGGTTTCCTTTGTCAACATGAAGAACTGTATAAGATTTTACCAAACAGCTGAAGAAATGAGCGCAGAAGTCTTGAAAAACCATTGCTCAGAACTTATCTCTAATCATTGGGTAAAGATTGCCATTTTTGAAATATTATTTTGATCTTGCAGCAAAAAAATTAGACTCGTTCACCATTTTTGTCTCTTCTTTTCACCCGAAGGGCAAAAATTAAATTTGGCAGCACTCCATTTTACATTTTAAAAGGAAACTTAATCTTTATTTCCATAAGCTTTACAATTGTTCAAAGTTAAATAAAAACATACCGCTGTTATTTACATGACTGACTAATTAATACCAGAGATAATCAGGTATCATATATTTTCATTGTCATACCACAGAGCAATCGTGAAAAAGAATATTTGTCTATTTTTAAACGTTCGCTTAAAACATATCTGTTTCGTCTTTAGTAGATGGTATGAGAAGCAAGATAGGTCTGTCTGGTTTCTGTTGTGTGTTGGGTGTGTGTGTGTATGTATGCTTGTGTGTGTGAATGAGTATGTTTCAGCCAAAGTAATTTGTAATTTAAGCGCTTAGAGTCTGTTGTGTCGGAGTTATAGCGCTATATAAGTTTTCAGCATTATTATTATTATTATTATTATTATTATTATTATTATTATTATTATTATTATTATTATTATTATTATTATTATTATTATTATTATCATATTTTAACTTTTTTTTCATTTTCAAGAATGAATTCACTAGCGAAGACTTCAAGTCCATGCCTGCCCCATTGTTGTATAACATGTTTAAGACCAAAACAGAATATCCTTTACACACGGCCATCAGGGCTCACAGGGAGGACGTCATCTTTCTCTATCTCATCGAGTTTGACAATCAGGTTCGTATTCATGTTTATTTTGCATTTTAACAATAATAAGAAAATGATGAAAACCTTTGACTTGGATGAATTAAAATGAAATAGCCCGTCACATTTCTATAAAATAACTCATGATTCGAAGCACCTCAAATGGCTTACCTCTCCCCAATCATTCTATTTCATCACCTATTTTGTACAAACTCTTACATAATACTCATCACTACCCATTTCCAGGTACTTATTTACACCTAAGTTGAGTGGGTTGCTGTGTGTAGTGTCCTGCTCAAGTACACAGAGGTGGGACCTGCCATCCATCTGTGCGGCTATGTGATCTTGTGGTATGGCACTCGCTTTTGGATCAGAAGGTCCTGGGTTTGAGCCTCACTCAGCGCATAGTTGAGTCCTTGGAAAAGACTCTTTACTCACATTCTCTCACTGTACTCTGGTGTAAAATGAGTACCTAGCTGTCTACAGTATTGTCTCTATCGAAAAAATTGTGATATCGCCTAACAGGCGTCATGTCTCATGTAGACGTCATTATCATCCCTACCACCACTACTACCAGAACTACCACCACATCATCATCCCTACCACCACTACTACTAAAACCACCACCACATCATCATCACTACCACCACTACTACTACAACCACCACCATATCATCATCCCTACTACAACCACCATATTTAAACCTTTAACTGTTGATAATTACCGGTTGTCAACCTGAGAGACACATTTTGGATTTCATCTCAGTAAATTTTAATGGAATCAAATTTATAGCTTATAGTCACATGGATGGGTCAAGATCTACGTGCTGAAAAATGTCCTCCTTTTTTGTCATCAATTATTCTCACCCCTAATTATTATTATTATTATTATTATTATTATTATTATTATTATTATTATTATTATTATTATTATTATTATTATTATTATTATTACTGTTGTTGTTATTGTTGTTGTTATTATTATATTATTATTTTTTAAATTATTATTATTATTGTTATTATTATCATTATTATTATTATTATTATTATTATTATTATTATTATTATTATTATTATTATTTATTATTATTATATTATTTATTTTTGTTATTATTATATTATTATTTTAATTATTATTATTATTTTATTATTATTATTATTATTATTATTATTATTATTATTATTATTATATTATTATATCATCATTATCATCATCATATCATCATCATTATTATTATATTATTATATATATTATATTCATATTATATTATTATTATTATTATTATTATTATTATTATTATTATTATTATTATATTATTATTATTATTATTATTATATTATTATTATATTATTATTTTATTATTATTATTATTATTATTATTATTATTATTATTATTATTATGTTATTATTATTTGTTCTTTTTATTGATTTATTTATTTATTCATTTTTAAAAAAATGTATTGATGTATTTATTGACTTATTGATATATTTATGTATTTATTAATGATGTTTTTACAATAAAATGTTTGTCCAGTTATCCATCAAGGTCAATGAGGTGGACAACAAAGGAGATTTGGCCCTTGACCTTGCCCTGATGATGCAACAGAAGACCATTGCCCAAACGCTGGTCAAGAACTGTGGAGATGTCAACAGGAAGGATAACTCTGGAAAATGTTTACTTTACAAAGCCATTCGACGAGGTGACTGATGACATTTATTTTACAAACATTTTTCTCTTCTCACTGATATTGTGTGTAATGTCTGCTGAAGGAAGAGCATACATGCCGAGTCTTAAGAATTTTTCGTAATTTTACGAATTTTAGACAAATTTCATGGCCAAATACGAAATTTTATGGAAAATTACGAATTTTTAATTCTTAGTAATACTTAAATGATAATAAAAATAATAATAATGATAAGAAGACGGAGAAGAAGAAGAACAACAACTACTACTACGATTACTACTACTATAATAATAATAATAATAATATTGTGGTTGTTCATACACAATTTCAGAAATTACGAATTTCCTTGTCAAATTATTAAAAATTGACATTAAAATTACTAAATGGCTAAAGAATATTTGACATGGCATAGACAAATTCTACCAAGTTTTGAAATATTGAGAGATCTTTTGAAAGGTGTTGGTGTACATACTTTGCAATGTTGAAAAGACATTTGGGATTATTAAATATTTTCTTGGGACAAATCCATTGTAACAGAAAAGTTAGACGGTGCCGTCTTGATTTCAAGTGAGTATCGTTGCTGGTCGTGTTCTGCCCATCTCTCCATCTGCTTGCTGTGAACCATAATGATGTCACCTGTGGCAGATGTGAGAGGCGATCTTGACTGCTTCGGCCAAACACCTTCTTCAATCCCTCGTACTTTGCTGTACTTGATTAAACACTTACTGATATATTGTAATCTGGGCATTGCTTGAATGATAATAATAGTTATTGTAATATTAATTAATTATGCCCACCTGCCTCGCATCACCAGATGCTTTCTCTTAGGCATTCCATGAAGGAATATTATAGATAATTCATCAATTAAGCACCTAATATAAACAGAAATCACCCATTATTATATAATTGAGCGAATTGGGAGTTAATGATTTTGCCCAAGGAAAAATAAAACCAAATGATTGAATGTGTCAATTAATAATAATAATAATAATAATAATAATATTAACAACGATCATCATAATAACAATAATGATAACGATAAAAATAGTTATAATAGTATGAAAAAGATACAGCTGCTCTCTAGTGTTGCTTAAATATGATGTTAAATTCAGAAAAAGCGTGAAATAGGATGAGAAAAAATATACTGTATAGAGAAGTGCAAGATGAAAACAGAGTTGAAATATCAGGGTGTCAGAGAGCCAAAGTCAGGATCCAATTGATGTGACACCCTTTGCCTGGCAGGGTGTCGTTTTGTTTTGTTTTTATTCTCTGTTTCCATCAGGCACTTCTCTATATCCTATTATAGTTTTTCTCATTAAATATGATTTGAAACAATGATGAAGACATATTTGGTGAAAAGTTATCCAGCCCAGTTTTTATCTTTTATCTAGATTCTCCATTTCATTGTCAATATACTTCTAAATAAATTTTAATTGATATATTTTATTTTCTGAAAGAAAATGATCATCCATTTATGATTTTATAAGTTTTTCACGAGATATTGATATTTAAAATTTATGTCTTTCCAACAGGTGATGAGTTTTCAGCTGATTTCCTGATCAGCAATAATTGTAATGTCAACATAGCGTCTCACTTGGATAAGGACACACCCCTACACCTTGCTGCACAGTTTGATCCTAAGGTGTGTAGGTGTGTCATTACATTACACGGACATTTGTGTCATTACACGGACATTTGTGTCATTACATTACACGGACATTTGTGTCATTACATTACACGGACATTTTCATGTGACAAGTTTTTATCATTGAGTTTGATGTTTTTAAAAAAGTTAATGTCATTTTGGTGCACTCATACGACTATTGCAATCATGACTTACAACAAGAGATGAAGTGAGTAGAAAAGTGCCAGAAGACAATAGAGAATAAAAAATTTAAAAATTTTCACCGCCGCGAAAATTTTTTATTCTCTATTGTCTTCTGTCACTTTTCTACTCACTCATCTCTTGTTGTTACCAACATAAGTGCCTGCTCCACTCACTTTTCTAATCATGAGTTAATGTCATTTTGGTGCACTCATACGACTATTGCAATCATGGAAAGTATAATTTGATATCATGCTAAGTAAGTGCCATGACATTTACTGAACTTTTGCTTTTGTTCAATTAGACTTTTATTTGATCACGTTTTTCTGTCGGTTTTGTTGAAGGTAACCGAGAAGGAAACGATTGAGGGAATGAGTAGAATTGCTTCTAAACTTGTGAATCACTCGGCAGACGTGAATGCTCAAGACTCCTCAGGCTGGTAAGACATTCATCATCGTCTTCCATGTTATATAGCACTGTCTGAATGACTGCCTTGCTGCCATGACTGAGATTTCATGAAGATTTGATAAAACCCTTAAAAACAAAACATTGGTCATATTGTTCTCTCCAGACTAGGGATCAGTTGAATTATAGATTTGTATCCAATACAATAAAACCTGCCTATTATCCTTTTCTGGAGAAAAAAAAAAATTGAGCTTTATATAGCGCAATATCCACTAAATGTGCTCAAAGCGCTTTACAAGGGGTCCCTGGTCAACAGCAACATTTAACATGTAGGACGGGACATGACGCCTGTTAGGCGATATTACAATTTTTCGGACAAAGACAACGGTGTTAACGGCCAGGTACTCATTTTACACCTGAGTACGATGAGAGAATGTGAATAAAGAGCCTTTTCCAAGGACTCAACTATGCGCCGAGCACGAGGCTCGAACCCAGGACCTTTCGATCCGAAAGTGAGTGTCATACCACAAGACCACATAGCCACAAAAGTTCGAGTAACATAGTTTATCAAAGACTTACTTGCCCTGCTCTTCCAAATCTCTCTCATCTCAGTTAACTCTCTCAACAAATTTGTTCAATTTTCAATCATGGTGAACTCGAGGGAGTTAAAAAGTAAAACAATAAATAATCAAAATATTATGGCGAACAGCTATAATTGCTGAGAGGTTAACAACTATCAAATTCTCTTGTATTGCTCACAATTTAGAAATTCTCTTTCGTTATCCTCATTTCTCGACTATATAAACTTGTTTAAAACTTATATTAATCTCATATTTCTCTGTAAATTTTCTTTCCTCAGCACCCCAATCCACAATGCTATTTTGGCCAACAATAAGTCTGTGTTTCACATCCTGTTGTCAAAATCGGGCATCAACTTAGAATTAAAAAATGTGGAAGGACACACTCCTTTGTGGCTCGCATTACAGAAAGAGGTACTGAATGAATTACTCTTACTTTTTTGTCGATTCTTGAGAAGGGTTGTAGTGATGATGGGACTAGTGTGTCCATGAGTTGTATTCATATCAAGTCAATCTTTAGTATTTGTTTTATTACAGGTCAGTTCCTCTTATCCTTAGTTACCATTTGATAGTTTGTTGTGAAGGTCTTTAATCATGTGTGTCTATATTGAATGGAACAGTGTGTTTTATCTTTGATAATGAGTGTCTTAAAAGACATTTGTATATTTCCAGGCTGAGAATGCGTCTTTGACCAACGGCCCTCTCTACAGTCCTGACAGTTTTGCAGCTCATCTGATAAAAGGTGGAGCTTCACCCGATGCTGTGGAGCCTGAGACTGGATGTGGCATTCTGCATTTGGCAGCTCAGGCTGGTTATCAGGAGGCTGGGATATTCTTAGCTAAGAACGGAGCCTCTATAAATATTGCTAACTTTAAGGTGAAGATAGAGGAAGACCCTTAATATTTGTTATTTTCTTTTAAGTCAGTGGCATTATCATCGACATCATCATCATCATCATCATCGTTGTCGTCATGTTGTCATCACTATTGTATTGAAACATGAAGGATAACAATTCATGTGTAGCTTGTTTGTTTTGTTTCTTTAAAGGATAAAATACTTAACACAAAAGGCTTTTCTTATTTTAGTTGTGGAACTTCTTTGTTAAATAGAATTTAATTTCTTTGTTCGTAACAGGGAGAAACCCCTTTGCATAATGCCAGTGAAGAAGGTTTGAAGGATCTGGTTCAGACCTTGCTTGAACACGGCGCCAATCCAAATGCCCAGACACACAAGACCTCTCTCAATTCCATCAATCTCTCCAGCCTGGGCATCGAAGACAGTACCACACAAATCTCCCAGCAGACACCTCTCCATTTGGCTCTGAACAAAGGCCATCACCCCGTTGTACAAGTCTTTCTTGATCATAAAAGTAAGAAGACATTATTGATATTATTATTATTATTATATATATTATTATTATTATTATTATTATTATTATTATTATTATTATTATTATTATTATTATTAATGTTACGACTATTATTATTATTATTATTATTATTATTATTATTATTATTATTATTATTATTATTATTATTATTATTATTATATTTTTACTATTATTATTATTACTATTATTATTACTATCATTATTATTAGTATTATTATTAGCATTTTTATTATTATTATTATTATTATTATTATTATTATTATTATTATTATATTATTATTATTATTATTATTATTATTATTATACTATTATTATTATTATTATTTTATTATTATTATTATTATTATTATTATTATTATTATTATTATTATTATTATTATTATTATTATTTATATTGTCATTTATATATATGGGTCATTAATTAAACAGTTCTATTCTTCCTTTCTTGCTCCAACAGATACAGTTTCCAAGCAAATTGGAGATAGCAATAAAATATTACCAAGTTTTAATGTGAAAGATTCCAAAGGTCAAACAGTGCTGGGACTTGCCTTGTGGAACGGAATGCATGACATAGCATCACAACTTCTGTCCTGTGGAGCCAACATCAACGAAAAGAATTCAGCAGGTCTTACTCTGTTGCATCAGGTATAATACAGTGTGATTATTATGTCTGACTGCTTTCAATGATATTAGGTCTTATACATGCTTCATTACAGTGATATATGCAGCTATTCAAAGGAAATGGACAAGATGTACATGACTGCTTAACTCACTCAATCCAAACACCGACTATATCCGTAGTATACCCAGGGTTACATTTACCCCATACCTTTTATTATATTTTATGAGACAAATCATAGGCGTAGTATCAAAGCTAATGGTTTTAGTTTTTACATGTTAATGATAGTTGAACAAAACTATCTATGTAGGTATATGCTCATTTTGAATACATTTTTTTCCAATTTTGAAAAGTAGCAAAAACTCTAGGGTTGGAGTTAATAATTTGATCTTATTCATGAAAGCTTTTTGAATGCAGTCTTGATTGAAGCATGGCGAATGGCATTGAATGGGATGAAACCATTGAAATGGGTTCTACGAACATTCATCATTTATTTTATTGGAAGTATGAACCCTTTTGTCTTATTGTTTTTGCAACGTCCATACTTCAAGGCCACTGTAATGCTACCTCGTGATTTGTTTCAATAGCCACCTCACGTTATCATGGAGGTACTCTTAAAATACTTTAACCCTGGCTAAAATTAAGCAGTGATGGTAATTTTCCACGGATCTGAAGAATTTCAGGGCTTTTCGGGTTTCTCAGAAATGTTCCATTTTGTCATGTCAAATACCTACAGTTTCAAACTTAATGTCCGTCACATTAAGTTTGAAACAGTGGGTATTTGACATGACAAAATGGAACATTTCTGAGAAACCCGAAAAGCCCTGAAATTCTTACTTGGTTTTTCATGGCCCTTGCCGGATACCCTGGCTGGGAGGGAAACAATCAAATGTATAGTTAGAATTTTTGGGAGATATTTTTTTAATGTTTTACATATATATGATTTGCTAACATTTGAATGTGTTCCTCTTAGTGGGAATCTGTGCTTGTGTCAGGATGAGACATTTAGGTGATCTCAAACTAAGTACACTAATAGTGTGCTCTTGGAATCTACATCTGTTCCCTATTTGAAATAATTCCCCTTTGTCTTCCTTTTTCTTGGTTACTTTCATCGTAATTCTAGAACTTTTTACTATCCCATTTTATTCCTTTTTACTGGCATTGATATGACCTAAATGTGTTGCAAGCACTGTACAACTCTTAAAAACAGAACAGAACAAAAAAAGGTAATCATTTTAAATCTGAGTACAGTGAGAGAATGTGAGTAAAGAGCCTTTTCCAAGGACTCAACTATGTGCTGCTCGGGACTCAAACCCAGGCCCTTCCAATCTGAAGGCGAGTGCCATACCACTAGACCACATAGCTGAACAGAGAGGGACAAAGTCACATCTGTATAGACAAGTCACAGTAACCATAATGTAACAATTACTGGCTCAATGTCAGAACACCGAAACGACCAGTAAAAGGTGATTCCTATTCAGAGGATTCTAGTCTTTATTCATCACCAGTCACAGTCCACCACCCGATGCAGCAGAGGCAAAGTTGATTTCATTGGACAAAAGAATCTTTTCCTTTTTTAAAGACTGCCTTACATTGATATATCTTTTCTGTTTACGTTTCGATGCATTCATATGAAGATTCTAACTGTCGACTGATTCTCCAGTAAGGAGAGCTTTCACAAACTGACAAAAAAAGTAGAATAAGAATAATCAATAACAATCTATCTGTCTCTATTAAATTATAGCTATCTAATCATGCTATTAATATTTAAAGTAATCATTGTTGATTCCCCCCCCCCCCCCTTTGCAGGCTATAGAGACACAGAATGCGAATGGCGCTTTATTTTTGATGGACCATTATGCAGATTTGGAGGCGTGGTGAGTCATTTTTGAAATCTAGTTTTATAAAATAATCCAAGGCAATCCGAGGCAATAATCCAATGCAATTTTTAAAAAGATCTGGATATTAGCAATGCAGCTTTATCAATTCCTTATTGTGACGTGCCAGATACATTTAAAACCTTAGAAACTCAGTCATTCTGTTACGTTTGAATAATTTTTTTGTAGAGTAAAAGCTTTCACCGATTTTGGTGGTTTTGTTTGAATTGTGACGGTTGCTGCCATCCGATCAATTTGGATTGTTTGAATTGTGACGGTTGCTGCCATCCGATCAATTTGGATTGTTTGAATTGTGACGGTTGCTGCCATCCGATCAATTTGGATTGTTTGAATTGTGACAGTTGCTGCCATCCGATCAATTTGGATTTGTTTGAATTTGTGACAGGTTGTTACGTCGCCATCCGATCAATTTGGATTGTTTGAATTGTGACAGTTGCTGCCATCCGATCAATTTGGATTGTTTGAATTGTGACAGTTGCTGCCATCCGATCAATTTGGATTGTTTGAATTGTGACAGTTGCTGCCATCCGATCAATTTGGATTGTTTGAATTGTGACAGTTGCTGCCATCCGATCAATTTGGATTGTTTGAATTGTGACAGTTGCTGCCATCCGATCAATTTGGATTGTTTGAATTGTGACAGTTGCTGCCATCCGATCAATTTGGATTGTTTGAATTGTGACAGTTGCTGCCATCCGATCAATTTGGATTGTTTGAATTGTGACAGTTGCTGCCATCCGATCAATTTGGATTGTTTGAATTGTGACAGTTGCTGCCATCCGATCAATTTGGATTGTTTGAATTGTGACAGTTGCTGCCATCCGATCAATTTGGATTGTTTGAATTGTGACAGTTGCTGCCATCCGATCAATTTGGATTGTTTGAATTGTGACAGTTGCTGCCATCCGATCAATTTGGATTGTTTGAATTGTGACAGTTGCTGCCATCCGATCAATTTGGATTGTTTGAATTGTGACAGTTGCTGCCATCCGATCAATTTGGATTGTTTGAATTGTGACAGTTGCTGCCATCCGATCAATTTGGATTGTTTGAATTGTGACAGTTGCTGCCATCCGATCAATTTGGATTGTTTGAATTGTGACAGTTGCTGCCATCCGATCAATTTGGATTGTTTGAATTGTGACAGTTGCTGCCATCCGATCAATTTGGATTGTTTGAATTGTGACAGTTGCTGCCATCCGATCAATTTGGATTGTTTGAATTGTGACAGTTGCTGCCATCCGATCAATTTGGATTGTTTGAATTGTGACAGTTGCTGCCATCCGATCAATTTGGATTGTTTGAATTGTGACAGTTGCTGCCATCCGATCAATTTGGATTGTTTGAATTGTGACAGTTGCTGCCATCCGATCAATTTGGATTGTTTGAATTGTGACAGTTGCTGCCATCCGATCAATTTGGATTGTTTGAATTGTGACAGTTGCTGCCATCCGATCAATTTGGATTGTTTGAATTGTGACAGTTGCTGCCATCCGATCAATTTGGATTGTTTGAATTGTGACAGTTGCTGCCATCCGATCAATTTGGATTGTTTGAATTGTGACAGTTGCTGCCATCCGATCAATTTGGATTGTTTGAATTGTGACAGTTGCTGCCATCCGATCAATTTGGATTGTTTGAATTGTGACAGTTGCTGCCATCCGATCAATTTGGATTGTTTGAATTGTGACAGTTGCTGCCATCCGATCAATTTGGATTGTTTGAATTGTGACAGTTGCTGCCATCCGATCAATTTGGATTGTTTGAATTGTGACAGTTGCTGCCATCCGATCAATTTGGATTGTTTGAATTGTGACAGTTGCTGCCATCCGATCAATTTGGATTGTTTGAATTGTGACAGTTGCTGCCATCCGATCAATTTGGATTGTTTGAATTGTGACAGTTGCTGCCATCCGATCAATTTGGATTGTTTGAATTGTGACAGTTGCTGCCATCCGATCAATTTGGATTGTTTGAATTGTGACAGTTGCTGCCATCCGATCAATTTGGATTGTTTGAATTGTGACAGTTGCTGCCATCCGATCAATTTGGATTGTTTGAATTGTGACAGTTGCTGCCATCCGATCAATTTGGATTGTTTGAATTGTGACAGTTGCTGCCATCCGATCAATTTGGATTGTTTGAATTGTGACAGTTGCTGCCATCCGATCAATTTGGATTGTTTGAATTGTGACAGTTGCTGCCATCCGATCAATTTGGATTGTTTGAATTGTGACAGTTGCTGCCATCCGATCAATTTGGATTGTTTGAATTGTGACAGTTGCTGCCATCCGATCAATTTGGATTGTTTGAATTGTGACGGTTGCTGCCATCTGATCAATTTGGATTGTTTGAATTGTGACAGTTGCTGCCATCCGATCAATTTGGATTGGATTTTACCGAGTCTTTCACAACATATTTTCCACAAGACCAAATTTATAAACTCTATTGAGAAAATAAAGGAGACAAAAAGTTTTGATGTGAAGTTTAAGTCGGTCAATTTGAATGTAAGTTGAGTATTCTATCCATTGTGCTCCTAAGCAACAGATCTTTGACTATCTGTGACAGAATCTGGGATAAACTCTCCGTTGAGCTCTGAAGTGTCTTGTACCCCTGTCTTTCTTTGTTCACATTAAAAATTTATTTATTTTTGTTATTGTCTTCTTCTCCGTGCTTCAAGCTAATTTGTATTTCCCTCCATTATAATGTATTTTTTCTGATCCCTTCAGCACACCTGACCAGCAGACGGCCATCCAGCATGCTATAGGGCGACACTTACCGTTGGTTGTGGAGGCGTTGTGTGAAAGGGGAGTGAATAAGGATGCCATGGATGGAGAGGGTAACTGCCCTTTGTGGCAAGCACTAGACTCGGGGCAGGAGGATATTGCACATACACTGGTGAATAAATAGATCATTATCATTCGTTTTGTATATTATGTTGCTTTTTGGTTTTGTCTTTGTTGTTTATTTTGTTTTGTATCTTTTGTTATTTATTTTGTTTTGTTTTGTTGTTTTTTTGTGTTTTTTCTTTGTTTTTCCAAGTCATTTTGATCTTTTACTCCTCCATTTTTCCATTCTATATTTTGACCATTTGAGCTCAAACAGTTTTCATTGAATCAAAACTGTCTACCTTTTTCCATTGTCTGTTAGACAATATTCTGAGTTTATTTATTTATTCATTCTTGTTGTACCAAATATTTTTCTTTCTTTCATATTCATGTCTGTATTTGGTTCGATTTTTCGGTTTAAAAAAAAAAAAAGAACAAAATTATCATTCACAAGGAAGAGAAAACTGTGATTTTATTTCTCAACATTTAACCGAATTCTTTGTACTTCTTCTGTCAATGACTATGACAGATTTCAAAATAATTTTATTGGTGGAATTTTTGCTTTGGTCAAATGATTTGTTTTGATCCTTTATCACCTTAGGTAAAATATGGCTGTGATGTGAATCTGTGGTCAGAAGGGTCTGAGGGCTGTGAACAAACGTTGCTGCATCGGGCCTTGGACCAGAACAACGAGTCTGTAGCCTGTTTCCTGATTCAAAGGTTTGTGGATTGCCTACCAACCTTTAGGGTGCTTTGGTGGGAAATATTGAGGCCATACTTGTTGATATATTGAGTTTTATTTTTATTATTTTTAAAATGACTGAAGTAAATGAATGGGCAAAGTTGAAAATCTTTTTTTTTGCAGACGATGATAGGGATAAAAGGAAAAGGTGTAGACAGGATAGCCTTTCAGTTGAGCTTTTGGATGCACTGGACGATGTAGGAATAGTCACACTAACAAAAGTTTTTAATTTGATCCACAACAGTCAGTCTTAAGATAAGTAAGTATTTGGTATGAAATGTCATTTGTTACTGTAAACAAAACAAAGAAAACAAAACAACAACAAAAGAAGTAAATTAACGCAAACAAGTTTTCATCTGTAATTGAGGAAATTAAAATATGGGTCTTGATTGCGTAATAGAAAACGCTTATATCATTTTGAAAAGTTGTTCAATAATAGTGGTATGAACCTAATCATTCTAATGTTACAAATGTTCCGTCCTACAAATCCAATTCCATCAACAGTGGATGTGACAAGAATAGTCCAAGGAGGGCTTTGCCTGGAGGACAGAGGACTGGAGATTGGGAGTAAGTGGAACGTTGTCACTAATTCATTGTCTTCTCTGTATTTTCACTGTTTTGAAGCCCATTAAGTAGTCTTTATTCTGAATGCGATTACTTTCTACTAGAGTTATTTATAAATAGTCACATTACAGTTTTTTTCTTCCCCCAAAAATACCCTTCGCACACTTTTCCTTATGTGTTCATCGCTTTGCACACATTTTCATCGTTTGAACACCAGTCATTCAAACCTATAACTCTACTCTTTTACAGAAACAGATTTAAGACTGAATAGTATTAAGTATAAATTCCTTTCCTTTTAAACTCTGATTTAATGCAATTCCAATAAGAAAGTGAAATGTTCAAAGATCATTCTGATATTTTTTCAGTGATGGCCAAGGACCCTTACACATGGCCTGTGCTTGGGGATTGGAGACTGTTGTCCAGTGTCTGATGGAACACAATGCAGACGTCAATTCTCAGGTTGGTTTTTGATGGAATTGCCTAAAATCATTACAAAAACAAGGAGAAAAATGAATAATTTTTGTGGCTAGAAGCGTTTTTTGCTCAAATCCTTTTACACCCAGCTTTAAAAAAAGACAATATGAAAAAGTTATACATCATCGATCTTAAAGAAAAAGTTGAATACATTGTCTTAGCAATCGTCTATTTCAGTTCTAATTATGCTAGACGTCCATACGTTTGTACGATGAGCCAATAGGGAATCTCCTTTCCAGTTTAATACTGGCCCAGGACCGTGACCAATGGAAACAATTAACAACATGGATGGAGAGAGCAGCTATACTAATCAACCATGACTGAATCACACAATTCTCAGCAAGCGTCATTCGGACTGCGAAGCTTACTACTACTACTACTATTACTACTACTACTACTACTACTACTACTACTACTACTACTACTACTACTACTACTACTACTACTACTACTTTAATTGTAAATCTAGATTTTTTTTTGCTTATGCAATTTTCCTATTATTTACTAAGTGATGCAATGACTTAAATGTGTCACAAGTGCTTTAAAACCCTTAAAACAAAAGGAAAAATAACAGAAGCAGAAATGAAAGGAACCTAAAGGAATTTTTAAAATCTTTAAGTAAGGGATATTTGTAGATGTCCTTCATAAATTCTGTCATTCCAAAAATTCTTCGGTCACCCAAGCTAAAAAAAGGATTATATACAGAGAAGTGGTAAGACATGGAATAAGATAAAAAAAAGTTAGCTCAGGATAGAGAAGGATGGAAACTGTTTGTCTGTGGCCTATACCCTTACCCAGGGTGAAAAAGGCAATGATGATTTGTAGATGATTCTAAGATGATTTGCTTTTATAATTATAATGTCAAGATGTCTTTCTATCCCTTTATGTAATCCACGTAGGACAAAGATGGTAAAACTCCCCTTCAAGTCGCCATAGAGAACCAGTTTCCTGTCATCATTTCCCTGCTCCTGTCCCACCCATCCCTCAACCTTTCCCTGAGAGACAAGCAGGGATTTAGTCCGTTCGCTGCAGCCATGATGAAGAAAGACAACAAAGCGGCTCAAGCCATTCTCAGTCGGGAACCAACTGCTGCTGAATTGGTAAAATAAAACATGATGATGATGATGAGAGAGAGAGAGAGAGAGAGAGAGAGATGATGATGGAGGAGAGAGAATGAAACAAGCGGGGAGTGAAGGAAAGAGAGAGTCAGAGGTGGGATTGGAGGGAAGGAGACATTGAAAGAAATAGATAAAGATTTACCGTTCGTGGTACCTTTGTGACCACAGGAGAGAGAGAGAGAGAGAGAGAGAGAGAGAGAGAGAGAGAGAGAGAGCTAAAAATAACCTTTTTTTTTAGAAATTGTGACTTCAAATTTTCATTTAAAAATCGAGACTGTCCCAACTAAATACAAAAATCAAGTCTGTTTTTAAACTCTCTTTTTTTTTTTTTTTTTTTCATTTGATGAAATCATGGATTTAGGAGCTGTTTTTATTCATCATGAAATGTCTTGTTCACATTTATGTCTTTTTGTTTCTGTTAGCTTTTGTGCATTCAAGTTTGTGAATGATTTAAGTTCTTCTACCATTGTCATTTTTAGGGATATAATATAAAATCCCTGAACTCCCAGCGACCACCCCCCGCCCCTCTGTGGTAACCAAAGCTTATTGAAATTCATCCAGGTGGACAGTCGAGGTAAAAATTTCCTCCACACTGCAATCCAGAGGACAGATATCGAGAGTGTCCTGTTCCTTCTGAGTGTACGCGCCAATGTCAATTCTCGCACACAAGACAGTCAGAATCTGACCCCTCTTCATCTGGCAGTTTTATCAGGATCTGAGATTATTGTCCGCAATCTGGTAGGTGTGGTGTGTTTTTATTACTCTAAACAACTAACAACTGTCAACATTTCTAAACCCAATTATCTTCTATTTCTGTTTTTATTTATCACTGGTTGTTCTACAATTGAATTTGATTTGAATTTTATTTTATTTTATAGGACTGATTTATTTCTATTTCTGTTTTTATTACCACAGTTATCACTGGTTGTTCTACAATTGAATTTGATTTGAATTTTATTTTATTTTATAGGATTGATTTATTTCTATTTTTGTTTTTATTACCACAGTTATCACTGGTTGTTCTACAATTGAATTTGATTTGAATTTTATTTTATTTTATAGGATTGATTTATTTCTATTTTTGTTTTTATTACCACAGTTATCACTGGTTGTTCTACAATTGAATTTGATTTGAATTTTATTTTATTTTATAGGATTGATTTATTTCTATTTTTGTTTTTATTACCACAGTTATCACTGGTTGTTCTACAATTGAATTTGATTTGAATTTTATTTTATTTTATAGGATTGATTTATTTCTATTTTTGTTTTATTACCACAGTTATCACTGGTTGTTCTACAATTGAATTTGATTTGAATTTTATTTTATTTTATAGGATGATTTATTTCTATTTTTGTATTTTATTACCACAGTTATCACTGGTTGTTCTACAATTGAATTTGATTTGAATTTTATTTTATTTTATAGGACTGATTTATTTCTATTTTTGTTTTTATTACCACAGTTATCACTGGTTGTTCTACAATTGAATTTGATTTGAATTTTATTTTATTTTATAGGACTGATTTATTTCTATTTCTGTTTTTATTACCACAGTTATCACTGGTTGTTCTACAATTGAATTTGATTTGAATTTTATTTTATTTTATAGGACTGATTTATTTCTATTTTTGTTTTTATTACCACAGTTATCACTGGTTGTTCTACAATTGAATTTGATTTGAATTTTATTTTATTTTATAGGATGATTTATTTCTATTTTTGTTTTTATTACCACAGTTATCACTGGTTGTTCTACAATTGAATTTGATTTGAATTTTATTTTATTTTATAGGATTGATTTATTTCTATTTTTGTTTTTATTACCACAGTTATCACTGGTTGTTCTACAATTGAATTTGATTTGAATTTTATTTTATTTTATAGGATTGATTTATTTCTATTTTTGTTTTTATTACCACAGTTATCACTGGTTGTTCTACAATTGAATTTGATTTGAATTTTATTTTATTTTATAGGATTGATTTATTTCTATTTTTGTTTTTATTACCACAGTTATCACTGGTTGTTCTACAATTGAATTTGATTTGAATTTTATTTTATTTTATAGATTGATTTATTTCTATTTTTGTTTTTATTACCACAGTTATCACTGGTTGTTCTACAATTGAATTTGATTTGAATTTTATTTTATTTTATAGGATTGATTTATTTCTATTTTTGTTTTTATTACCACAGTTATCACTGGTTGTTCTACAATTGAATTTGATTTGAATTTTATTTTATTTTATAGGATGATTTATTTCTATTTTTGTTTTTATTACCACAGTTATCACTGGTTGTTCTACAATTGAATTTGATTTGAATTTTATTTTATTTTATAGGACAGATTTATTTCTATTTTTGTTTTTATTACCACAGTTATCACTGGTTGTTCTACAATTGAATTTGATTTGAATTTTATTTTATTTAAGATTGATTTATTTCTATTTTTGTTTTTATTACCAAGTTATCATGGTTGTTCTACAATTATATTTTTATTTTTTTTAATTATTTTTTTTTTTATAGTTACAGATTTTACTTATTATTTATTTTTTATTATAGGATGATTTTTATTTTTTTATTACCCAGTTATCACGTTGTTTACATAATGATTTTATTTTATTTATAATGTTTTTTTTTTTGTTTTCACATTATTGTTATTTATGTTTTTATTTTTTTTTAAATTATCTTTTTTTTTTAATTTATTTTAATGATTGATTTATTTTTTTTTAAGATATTTTCTATTTTGTTATATTTAATGTTTTCATTGTTTTATTTATTTATATGATTGATTATTTATTTTTTTATTATTATTGTTATACAATTATGTTATTATTATGATTTTATTTTTTTGTTTTTCATTTGTTTCTAATAATGATTTTTATTTATTATGATTTTTATCTATTTGTTTTTATTACCGTTCACTGGTTTAATTGATTGATTTTTTATTTAAGTATTTTTTTTTTGTTTTTATTTCACTACTGTGTTTATTATTATTTATTTATTTTTTTTTGTTTTTCATTGTTTTCAATTATGTTATATTGATATTTATTTTTTTTATAAGATTTTCTATTTTATTCAATTATTTTTAGATTATTTATTTTTTTATTATAGGTGTTTATTATTTTTGATTATATATGGTGTTCATTTTTTTAATTATTTTTTAAATGATTATTATTTTTTTTTAATTATCTTTTATTTATTATATTTTTATGATGTTATTTTATTTTTTATTATCATTCATTGTTAAAATTATTTTTATATTTGATATTTTTATTTTTTTTTTTCACGTTACTTGTTACAATTGAATTTGATTTATTTTATTTTATTTTATAGATTGATTTATTTCTATTTTTGTTTTTTACCACAGTTATCACTGGTTGTTCTACAATTGAATTTGATTTGAATTTTATTTTATTTTATAGGATGATTTATTTCTATTTGTTTTTATTACCACGTTATCACTGGTTTTCTACAATTGAATTTGATTTGAATTTATTTTATTTTATAGGATGATTTATTTCTATTTTTTTTTATTACCACAGTTATCACTGGTTGTTCTACAATTGAATTTGATTTGAATTTATTTTATTTTATAGGATGATTATTTCTATTTTGTTTTTATTACCACAGTTATCATGGTTGTTCTACAATTGAATTTGATTTGATTTTATTTTTATAGATGATTTATTTCTATTTGTTTTATTACCACAGTTATCACTGTTGTTTACAATTGAATTTGATTTGAATTTTATTTTATTTTATAGGATTGATTTATTTCTATTTTGTTTTTATACCACAGTTATCACTGGTTGTTCTACAATTGAATTTGATTTGAATTTTATTTTATTTATAGGATGATTTATTTTATTTTGTTTTTATTACCAAGTTATCATGGTTGTTCTACAATTGAATTGATTTGAATTTTATTTATTTTATAGGATTGATTATTTTATTTTGTTTTTATACACAGTTATCACTGGTTGTTCTACAATTGAATTTGATTTGAATTTTATTTTATTTATAGGATTGATTTATTTCTATTTTTTTTTTTTACCACAGTTATCACTGGTTGTTCTACAATTGAATTTGATTTGAATTTTATTTTATTTTATAGGATTGATTTATTTTTTTTTGTTTTTTTACACGTTATACTGGTTGTTCTAAATTGAATTGATTGAATTTTTTTTATTTATAGGATGATTTATTTCTATTTTGTTTTTTACACAGTATCACTGGTTGTTCTACAATGATTTGATTGATTTATTTTATTTTATAGATTGATTTATTTCTATTTTTGTTTTTATTACACAGTTTCTGGTTGTTCTACAATTGATTTGATTTGAATTTTATTTTATTTATGATATTTATTTCTATTTGTTTTTATACACAGTTATCACGGTTTTTACAATTGAATTGATTTGAATTTTATTTTTTTTATAGGATGATTTATTCTATTGTTTTTACACAGTTATCATGGTGTTTACAATTGAATTTGATTTGAATTTTTTTATTTTATAGATGATTTTTTTATTTGTTTTTATTACCACAGTACACTGGTTGTTCTACAATTGAATTGATTTGAATTTATTTTATTTTATAGACTGATTTATTTTATTTTTGTTTTTACCACAGTTATCACTGGTGTTCTACAATTGAATTGATTGAATTTTATTTTATTTAGGATTGATTTATTCTATTTTGTTTTATTACACAGTATCATGGTTGTTCTACAATTGAATTTGATTGAATTTTATTTATTTATAGGATGATTTATTTCTATTTGTTTTTATTACAAGTTACACTGGTTGTTCTACAATTGAATTTGATTTGATTTTTTATTTATAGGATGATTTATTTCTATTTTGTTTTTATTACCACGTTATCATGGTTGTTCTACAATTGATTTGATTTGAATTTTATTTATTTATAGATGATTATTTCTATTTTTGTTTTTATACCACAGTTATATGGTGTTCTACATAATTTGATTTGAATTTATTATTTAAGATGATTTATTTTTTTTGTTTTATTACCCTATCATGTGTTTACATGAATTTGTTTGAATTTTATTTATTTTATAGATTGATTTTTTCTATTTTTTTTTTTACCACGTTCCGGTTGTCTACAATGAATTTATTGAATTTTATTTTATTTAGGATGATTTATTTCTATTTGTTTTTATTACACATTACCTGTTGTTTACAATTGAATTTGATTGAATTTTATTTATTTTATAGGATGATTTATTCTTTTGTTTTTATACCACAGTTTCACGGTTGTCTACAATTGATTTGTTGAATTTTATTTTTTTTATGATTGATTTATTTCTATTTGTTTTTATTACCACAGTATCACTGGTTGTTTACAATTGAATTTGATTTGAATTTATTTTATTTTATAGGATTGATTTATTCTATTTTTGTTTTTATACCACAGTATCATGGTTGTTACATTGAATTGATTGAATTTTATTTATTTTTTAGTTGATTTATTTTATTTTGTTTTATTACACAGTTATCACGGTTGTTCTACAATTGAATTTGATTTGAATTTTATTTATTTATAGGATTGATTTATTTCTATTTTGTTTTATTACCCAGTTATCACTGGTTGTTCTACAATGAATTTGATTTGAATTTTATTTTATTTTATAGATTGATTTATTCTATTTTTGTTTTTTTACCACGTTACATGGTGTTCTAAAGAATTGATTTGAATTTTTTTTTTTTAGTTGATTATTTCTATTTTTGTTTTATTACCACAGTCATTGAATTGATTTGAATTTTATTTTATTTATAGGATTGATTTATTTTATTTTTGTTTTATTACCACAGTTATCTGGTTGTTCTACATTGAATTTGTTTGAATTTTATTTTATTTTATAGGATTGATTTATTTCTTTTTTGTTTTTATTACACAGTATCACTGGTTGTCTACAATTGAATTTGATTTGAATTTTATTTATTTTATAGGATTGATTATTCTATTTTTGTTTTTATTACCACAGTTACACTGGTTGTTCTACAATTGAATTTGATTTGAATTTTATTTTATTTTAGGATGATTTATTTCTATTTTTGTTTTTATACCACAGTTCACGTGTTCTACAATTGAATTGATTTGATTTTATTTTATTTTATAGGATTGATTTATTTCTATTTTGTTTTATTACACAGTATCACTGGTTTCTACAATTGAATTTGATTTGAATTTTATTTTATTTTATAGGATTGATTTATTTCTATTTTTGTTTTTATACCCGTTCACTGTTGTTCTACAATTGAATTTGATTGAATTTTATTTATTTTATAGATGATTTATTTTATTTTGTTTTATTACCACAGTTATCACGGTTGTTCTACATTGATTTGATTTGAATTTTATTTTATTTTATAGGATTGATTTATTCTATTTTTGTTTTTTACCACAGTTATCATGGTGTTCTACAATTGAATTGATTGAATTTTATTTTTATAGGATTGATTTATTTCTATTTTTGTTTTTTTACCACAGTTATCACGGTTGTTTACATGATTTGATTTGAATTTTATTTTATTTTATAGGATTGATTTATTTCTATTTTTGTTTTATTACCACAGTTACACTGGTTGTTCTACAATTGAATTTGATTTGAATTTTATTTTATTTTATAGGATGATTTATTTCTATTTTGTTTTTATACCACAGTTATCATGGTTGTTCTACAATTGAATTTGATTTGAATTTTATTTTATTTTATAGGATTGATTTATTTTATTTTGTTTTTATTACCACAGTTATCATGGTTGTTCTACAATTGAATTTGATTTGAATTTTATTTTATTTATAGATGATTTATTTCTATTTTTTTTTTAATTACACAGTTGGTTGTTCTACAATTGAATTTGATTTGATTTTATTTTATTTTATAGGATTGATTTATTTCTATTTTTGTTTTTATTACCACAGTTATCACTGGTTGTTCTACAATTGAATTTGATTTGAATTTTATTTTATTTTATAGGATTGATTTATTTCTATTTTTGTTTTATTACCACAGTTATCACTGGTTGTTCTACAATTGAATTTGATTTGAATTTATTTTATTTTATAGGATTGATTTATTTTCTATTTTTGTTTTTTATTACACAGTTATCACTGGTTGTTCTACATTGAATTTGATTTGAATTTTATTTTATTTTATAGGATTGATTTATTTCTATTTTTGTTTTTATTACCACAGTTATCACTGGTTGTTCTACAATTGAATTTGATTTGAATTTTATTTTATTTTTATAGGATGATTTATTTCTATTTTTGTTTTTATTACCACAGTTATCACTGTTGTTCTACAATTGAATTTGATTTGAATTTTATTTTATTTTATAGGATTGATTTATTTCTATTTTTGTTTTATTACACAGTTATCATGGTTGTTCTACAATTGAATTTGATTTGAATTTTATTTATTTTTAGGATTGATTTATTTCTATTTTGTTTTTATTACCACAGTTATCACTGGTTGTTCTACAATTGAATTTGATTTGAATTTTATTTTATTTTATAGGATTGATTTTTTATTTTTGTTTTTATTACCACAGTTATCACTGGTTGTTCTACAATTGAATTGATTTGAATTTTATTTTATTTTATTTGGATTGATTTATTCTATTTTTGTTTTATTACCACAGTATCACTGGTTGTTCTACAATTGAATTTGATTTGAATTTTATTTTTATTTTATAGGATTGATTTATTTCTATTTTTGTTTTTATTACCACAGTTATCACTGGTTGTTCTACAATTGAATTTGATTTGAATTTTATTTATATTTTATAGGATTGATTTATTTCTATTTTTGTTTTTATTACCACAGTTATCACTGTTGTTCTACAATTGAATTTGATTTGAATTTTATTTTATTTTATAGGATTGATTTATTTCTATTTTGTTTTTATTACCACAGTATCACTGTTGTTCTACAATTGAATTGATTTGAATTTATTTTATTTATAGGATTGATTTATTTCTATTTTTGTTTTTATTACCACAGTTATCACTGGTTGTTCTACAATTGAATTTGATTTGAATTTTATTTTATTTTATAGGATTGATTTATTTCTATTTTGTTTTTATTACCACAGTTATCACTGTTGTTCTACATTGAATTTGATTTGAATTTTTATTTTATTTATAGGATTGATTTATTTCTATTTTGTTTTTATTACCACAGTTATCACTGTTGTTTCTACAATTGAATTGATTTGAATTTATTTTATTTTTATAGATTGATTTATTTCTATTTTTGTTTTTATTACCACAGTTATCACTGTTGTTCTACAATTGAATTTGATTTGAATTTATATTTATTTTATAGGATTGATTTATTTCTATTTTTGTTTTTATTACCACAGTTATCACTGTTGTTCTACAATTGAATTTGATTGAATTTTATTTTATTTTATAGATGATTTATTTCTATTTTTGTTTTTATACCACAGTTTCACTGTTGTTCTACAATTGAATTTGATTTGAATTTTATTTTATTTATAGATGATTATTTCTATTTTGTTTTTATTACCAAGTTATCACTGGTTGTTCTACAATTGAATTGATTGAATTTTATTTTTTATAGGATTGATTTATTTCTATTTGTTTTTATACCACAGTTATCACTGTGTTTCTACATGAATTGATTGAATTTATTTATTTTAGGATTGATTTATTTTATTTTGTTTTATTACCACAGTTATCACTGGTTGTTACAATTGAATTTGATTTGAATTTATTTTATTTTATAGGATTGATTTATTTCTATTTTGTTTTTATACCAGTTTCATGTTGTTCTACATTAATTTGATTTGTTATTTTATTTTATAGATTGTTTTTTCTATTTTTGTTTTATTCACAGTTCACTGGTTGTTCTACAATTGAATTTGATTTGAATTTTTATTTTATTTTAAGATTGATTTATTTCTATTTTTGTTTTTATTACCACAGTTATCACTGGTTGTTCTACATTGAATTTGATTGAATTTTATTTTATTTTAAGGATTGATTTATTTCTATTTTGTTTTTATTACCACAGTTATCACTGTTGTTCTACATTGAATTTGATTTGAATTTTATTTTTTTTATAGGATTGATTTATTTCTATTTTGTTTTATTCCACAGTTATCACTGGTTGTTCTACAATTGAATTTGATTTGAATTTTATTTTATTTTATAGATGATTTATTTCTATTTTTGTTTTTATTACCACAGTTATCACTGGTTGTTCTCATTGAATTTGATTTGAATTTTTATTTTATTTATGGATTGATTTATTTCTATTTTGTTTTTATTACCACAGTTATCACTGGTTGTTCTACAATGAATTTGATTTGAATTTTATTTTATTTTATAGATTGATTATTTCTATTTTGTTTTTATTACCACGTTATCACTGGTTGTTCTACAATTTGAATTTGATTTGAATTTTATTTTATTTTTATAGGATTGATTTATTTCTATTTTTGTTTTTATTACCACAGTTATCACTGGTTGTTCTACAATTGAATTTGATTTGAATTTTATTTTATTTTATAGGATTGATTTATTTCTATTTTTGTTTTTATTACCACAGTTATCACTGGTTGTTCTACAATTGAATTTGATTTGAATTTTATTTTATTTTATAGGATTGATTTATTTCTAATTTTGTTTTTTATTACCACAGTTATCACTGGTTGTTCTACAATTGAATTTGATTTGAATTTTATTTTATTTTATAGGATTGATTATTTCATTTTGTTTTATTACCACATTATCACTGGTTGTTCTACAATTGAATTGATTTGAATTTTTTTTATTTTATAGGATTGATTTATTTCTATTTTTGTTTTTTATTACCACGATTATCACATTTGTCACCATTGAATTTGTTGAATTTAATTTCATTCTATAAAGATTTATTTCTATTTTTGTTTTTGGACACAGTTATACTGTGATCCTACAATGAATTTGCAATTGTTATATGTTAATGTGTTGAAAGGTAAACTGAAATATTTATATCTATTTTGGTTTTTTATTAAGTTATCGTTTTTCTTCTTATTTATCTTGAATGTTTATATGTGCGAATCGTGTTAACGATGCATTGTGATTTTTTTTTTTTCACAGTTATAGCCTGGTGTTTATGATGAAGCTGAATTAGACATTTCATTGTTGAAATGATAGTAGACTCATCTTTTTCTTTAATTTTCTTTTATGAGACTTTATCGTCAAGATATCAGAATATGTTTACATTGAATTTGTATTAACGTTATTATTTATGAAGGCCTTGATTTATATTTTTGTTTTTTTTTTACGGTTTCATGTTGTTTAAATCATTGATTTGAATTTATTTTTTTTCAACAGATATTTAGCCTATTTGAATGTAGTCATTCTCTGTTTCTGATTGTGAAACTTACAAAATTTAATTATGGACAGTAAGAAGAATAACAAAAGAACAAAAATAATAATGATGATGATAATATTAATCATAATAATAATGACAATGATAATAATAATAATAATAATATAATAATAATAATAATAATAATAATAATAATATATAATAATAATAATAATAATAATAATATATAATAATAATAATAATAATAATAATAATAATAATAATAATAATATTGATGATGATGATGATGATGATGATGGTGGTGGTGGTGGTGGTGGTGGCGGCAGCGGCGGCGGTGGTGGTGGTGGTGGTAGTAGTAGTAGTAGTATAACAACTGTACAGAGAATGTAAAATTTTTATCATCGACCACAGAATTACTGAAAAATTAAAAAATTATAAAACTAGTTTTCACAGACTCATATATGAGTAACTTGCAACCCTTTTCTAATTTCTTCGATCTTCAAGCAGCAGCATATACATTATTGATGCGGATACCTTCCTTTTACGGGTGCTGAAATGAGTGAAAATTCTTCAAACAAAAATCATCAAGCCAGTTTGAATCAGGCATTTTACAAAGACAAGAAAAGTTGTTCGTACTGAGAGAGAAATGATTCTCACTTTTTATTCTTTTTTTTTTTAATGATTTTGTTTTCCAACGATATATTATTTTTTCCCAGCCTTGCATATAGCGGTGATGAATGGAAATCTTGCCACTGTCAAAGTTTTACTCACCGAGTCTCATGTGAATGCCGAAGCCGTGAATGTCAAGTAAGAAAATGATTTCATGCCTTTTGTTGAAATGCTTTGACTTAGGGCGTGGTTTTTTGTCCGGTATTAATTTTTACGGCAGGAAATGTAAATGCTGCCTTAAACAAACAGATATTAGTTTGAATGGATTCATATTTTAATTTTAGAGATCTGATCGTTTAGGACCAGATTCCAGATTCTGAGTTACTAGCCTTTCGCCTGTAGTGCAAAGTAAAGCTTATATCATTGGACATAAATTGTAAATTCTTCCATGTTCTATTTATTTCATATTTGCTATTTATCTTTTTGTCAATGATTCACGCCAACGTTTTCTCACATTTGTTTTGACTACATCAATGTGTGTGTGTTGTTGTCTTTGTTCAAACTTTGGTGAAATTGCTCAGCGACGGATGCCAAAATTCTTGTGGCGTCAGAGATTTTCCAGTAGAGTTGTCAAAGTCTAATTTCTGATTACATTTCAGTATTGATATGTTGGATTATGAAATAAATAAACAAAAACAAAAAAAAAGATTAAATGTAAATATAAGTAATAGTTAAGATGCATAAATAAGCATGATTAAAATTCTGATCTTGGAGTTCCGAGTTCAAGCCCTTGCACTGACTAAGTAGACAAGCACTTATGACCTGATTCTAGGCACCAGCAAGTTTAGGAGTTTGAGGACGGCAACACTTGATTGAGACGATTTTCCTCTCTGACCACTTTCTGCTTTAGCTCAATTTGAGTTTCTTGCAAAGTATTCGGTCATTTATTTCATTCTCTTTTCATTTTTTTTTTTGTTTTTAATCAAGGGGACAAAACCCACTCCACTTACTGGGTCAGTACGGCAAAGATAACGCGGCGGCCATGTTTGAATTGTTTAGAGAGACAATGCCAGAATATCCCATCGACAAACCAGACAATGAAGGAAACACTGGTGAGGTTTTGTACCAGTTCATTCTTATCATCTGTAAATATTCTGATTGCCTTTTGGTATTGGGTTTTTATTGTTCTTGTCATGAGAGGGGAGGGGGGGGGGGGGGTGAGTCATCAGTTTAAAAACTCGGTACTTTGCTTAATTTAAGTTGCTGTACGCTTGTTTTCGAAATCTCTTTGATTTATTCCCCTCCTCCTCCCATCACCATTCCTGCATCTCCTCCTCCCTCTCTCCTTCCTCTCTTTGTCTCTCCCAACCCCCTCCCCCTCTCTCTCTCTCTCTCTCTCTCTCTCTCTCTCTCTCTCTCTCTCTCTCTCTCTCTCTCTCTCTCTCTCTCTGTCTGTCTCTCTATCAAGTCAATAATAGACCAGCTCTATGAAGGGCCATTCATGTCGCCTATGAAAGACGGTGCCTAAGCATTCAATCATCTTCAATATTCGATTCCAGTCACATTGTGAGTGACAGACTTTCTTATCAGTCTTGCCTTTTTCCTTCCACAGTCATCTTGTTGGCCTACTTGAATGGAAACGGGAATCTGTGCCGTGCCATGGTCCGAGCTGGTGCTTGCCTTGGCCAGGTCAACAAGCAGGGTCTGGGTATCTTTAATGCTCCTGTTGCCACAAAACAACTTTTATTTAAACTACTGGGTAAGATGATGGATGTGTTTCCCGTGACAGACTGGGTTGCTTTATACTATCCTGAAAACTGATATGACACTATTTACCATGAGAGCTGTATCAGTATCAGTGAAGCAATGCAGATTTTATTGATTAAGGATTTATTGAAGCTTGTGTGGCATTGCTGTTACTGTGACTGTTCTCGTATTGAAAATGGTTCTCTGGTGAGATATCTTGTATGGGTAAACTCAAATCAAATTGTACCATCTTTAACTCACTCAACCCTAACACCGACTATATCCGTAGTATACCCGGGGTTACTTTTACCCCATGCCTATTTATTACATTTTTCTGAGACAAATTATAGTATCAAAGCTAATGTTTTTAGTTTTTACATGTTAATGGTAGTTGAATAAAACTATCTATGTAAATGCTCAGTTTTAATACATTTTTTCAAAATTTTGAACAGTTGCAAAAATCTCTAGGATTGAGTGAGTTAAGTCATGTGACTTGACATGAATGGGATTGAGGCATTATAGAATCGTGATGGCCGTTTGAATACAATGGCAACTATTGAATCTGGTCATTCTAAATAATGGTGCAATTTTTTTACTGATTAATTTATTTAATTGAAGAAACTTTTGTTTTGTTTTTGAAATTCCTTTACAAATATCTATTTTCACACACAAGTTGTGAAATACGATAAGCAGGGATCATAACTTTAAATGTTTAATAGATTTCTTACTGTCGCTCAAAACAGGTTAAGTGTTTTTTTTCATAGAGATTTGATTTCTTTTTTAAGATCTAATCAAAGTTTTTATTTTTTATAACATTTGTACAACCTCCTCTTCTTCTTCTTCATCCTCTACATCTATAAGACAAGGTCGTTTTCTATCCTGAACACACTTCACTAACTCACTGCACTAATCACGCTCGTTGTCTCAAGGTATTTATCAATGTCAATAAATTCCTCAAATTGTTCTGTGTTCATATTTTCTGGGCCTAACACTAACACAGGCACGGATTCATCAAGTTCCCTTTGGTGGATTTCCAGTAGAAAATCTCGTTTTTCACAAACAGTTTGAAATCGTTGACAGTTACACATGATTCCACGCATCAAAAGAACACATAGGGCACGGAGAACTTTGACTTTCAGTAAAATATCTGATGCTTTCTTTGCCTCATCAGCATTCAGTTCACTGACGACTATCATTGTATTGAGAAGAGGGTGCTAGTGGCATTTCAGGTTTCTTATGATGGCTTGATCCATCGGTTGAATATTTGGAGGAAGGAATTCAAGTTGAATTTAGGTTAAGCCACTGATATATTTTTGCTGTACATAAAGAATCCCCAATTGTTTTAAACAAGTGTTTTATTTTTGCATATATAATTCAACATTCTTATGGATATAGATGTTTTGGTTTTTAATTTTTCTATTCAACCAATCTCAATCTAGATATGCTGTCCAAGGAACCTCCATGGACTGAGGGCGAAGTCTGTTTGGAGTGTGGCACCAAGTTTGGTATCAAAACCAGGAAGCATCATTGGTATGTCAGATGATTGTTTCTGCTCTTGAAACTCTGTGCATAAGAATATTTGTAGCTAAATCTTGGCACCAGCCACCTATAATGCAGCACAGGGACAGCACAGTTATTTCTTCTTTTGTCCACAAAAACCAAAAACCATTTGCCCCCTTTGTAAAGTGCTTTGAGTTTGAGCATGTTTCGTGTGCTATAAAGTTCAGGCCTGTAAATTTTCAGACAATTGTCTGAAATACGACGACCCGATACTTTTCTACCACAGGAAATGTCGTAGATAAAATTAACTTAAAGAAATTTTCTCCCACTGGAAAAAACAAAGAAAGAAGAAAAAACGGAAACTCAAACTGGATGATTACTCAAACCATCTCGTGGCACTATTTTAGTTTGTCTACAGCATGAATATAACTGTCAAAGGGATTTTCCTCTTTGCTGTTATTATCTGCAACTGCCTCTCACTCTAATTCATTGGGCTCGTGTTGGCTCTTCCTCTTGTGCCAGTTGTCCAACTCACATTCAAACCGAATTCCTAAAACCCAATCCCTCATCAGGAGGGATAAAAGTCACCCCTTGTAAAGTCATTTTAATTTTTCCATTTTTATGGAACGTTTGCCACAAGATTGTTATATTTGTTGATGCCAGACCCCCAAATTAGATCGCAAAACGGCTATCAACACAGATGATTTATATTTTCACCAAATATGTTGTTTTTTAACCTATGATGACGATACAGAATGATTAAAGCCGCCCAATATAGGTAATTTAATTTTTATTTAGAAAATACCCAAACCGACCCTTTCAGACAATTTTGGACAAGACGATTTACAGGCCTCACAATAGCAGTCTAGAATCGTGTTTTGCTTTTTTTTTTCCCCTTTAAAGAATGGGATGTGCATGTAAATGAATTAAACAATGAAATACAGTTCCATGACTAATACTAATTTTTTATGTTATCTCCCTTTTCAGTCGCCATTGTGGACGTCTGCTCTGCTCCAAATGTTCCAGCAAAGACATGCCCATTGTCAAATTTAGTTTATCCAAACCTGTGAGAGTGTGTGATATCTGCTTTGACGTCCTGTCCATAGGAGGACAATTTTAGTGGGATGTTGTCTTATTATTTATTGTCTATTGACAGGACTTGTACAGGGAGTTCTGGGATTGCTTCAGATACAGATATCTTTCTTGATCCTTGCAAAACGTATTCGAAAATAAGAAACTAAGGAAATTTATAAACTCTACAAGACTAAAAAAAAAGTAGATAGAGAATGCTCTCAAAATGTTTTCACTAGATCAGAGGATTATTATTATTATTATTATTAGTATAATTATTATTAGTATTATTATTTTGTAAGGATTCTTTCTAAATAATGCTCACAAGACCCTGAATTTGTCGCCCTGCAAATATAATCACATTGGATGAGCAGGAGCTCACTTACTGTGTCTTCTTTCCCCCCATATCTGTTTTCCCTTTTCCTGTTGCTCTGTCTTTATTATGGATTAATATTGCTTAATTTATTTCCTTGTCCCGGCTGGGATCCTTAGCTGGGAGGGAGACAGTCAAATGTCTAGTACCTTTTTTGAAGGTTGATATTTTTTTTCCTTGTAAATCATCTCTCTGATACCGTTATATGAAAATGATTTAATTTTGGGTTTGGAATACCTGTTATAATCATAAATATAAGTTTTGAATTCTGTATATTGTACATCATGTGTAGGCGCTATATAAATTCATTATTTACTATTGTACGTCATCATCATCATCATTCTGTAGTAGCCACTGTTGTTTGAGGATCGGTCCACAGTTTACAATTTCATCTTCTATCTTTCCTTCACACATTTGATACAAAAATAAAGTAGACATACACTAGTAAGTACACACAGGACACATTTAGAAACTGGGATTAAAGTTGTCGCTGACGTAGAAAATGAATCACAAGCAGCACATCACACGTCGATATGAATCAAATCACACGTCGATATGAATCAAATCACACGTCGATATGAATCAAATCACACGTCGATATGAATCAAATCACACGTCGATATGAATCAAATCACACGTCGATATGAATCAAATCACACGTCGATATGAATCAAATCACACGTCGATATGAATCAAATCACACGTCGATATGAATCAAATCACACGTCGATATGAATCAAATCACACGTCGATATGAATCAAATCACACGTCGATATGAATCAAATCACACGTCGATATGAATCAAATCACACGTCGATATGAATCAAATCACACGTCGATATGAATCAAATCACACGTCGATATGAATCAAATCACACGTCGATATGAATCAAATCACACGTCGATATGAATCAAATCACACGTCGATATGAATCAAATCACACGTCGATATGAATCAAATCACACGTCGATATGAATCAAATCACACGTCGATATGAATCAAATCACACGTCGATATGAATCAAATCACACGTCGATATGAATCAAATCACACGTCGATATGAATCAAATCACACGTCGATATGAATCAATCACACGTCGATATGAATCAAATCACACGTCGATATGAATCAAATCACACGTCGATATGAATCAAATCACACGTCAATATGAATCAAATCACACGTCGATATGAATCAAATCACACGTCGATATGAATCAAATCACACGTCGATATGAATCAAATCACACGTCGATATGAATCACACGTCGATATGTATCAAATTTCAATAATAATGCCCAGTATATCCGTTGAATTAAAAAAGAGCAAGAACGACGTGACTTCGCTGGATAAGCATTTTTACAGTAATCTTTTGTAATTGTACTTTGAAAAGATTTGAGTGTATTTTTCATAGCAGATCCTTTACGGATGGAACTTTTAAGTAATGTCAATATCGGCATATCCGTGGATTGATCCTGGAATCTTCTGGTCCTATCTACACCAGTTCCCTTTGGTTTCCATTTTCGTAGGTGAGTTTAACTTCATACCTACAAATTTTCTCTCGCATTTTCCTTTTGACTGGCACTGAAATGACCTAAAAGTGTGGCAAGTGTCGAAACCCGATTCAAATCAAACAAACAATGAAATCACAATTGCCAATTCATATTTTATTGTTGAAATACACGGGGAAATTGCAATTTGGGAAAACTTTAAACTATAAATAATAACATGATGTCAAAACGAATTGTTAGACATTGGTCATATTCTGATGATGTGTTGTGGACCTTTACATTTCTTAATCCCCTCTTCCGTCATTAAATCTGTCATAGACATAATTCAATCTGGATGAGATGCTTTTCACTTGACCACATCATACCTTTTACAGTCTTAAGCTTGCAAAACTTAAGATGAGATCAATCTCTGGAACAAACTGATATCCACTGTCCAATCACCTGGACCTATTACAAACGACATCCAATTGTAAGACCACGGCACAATACAGAAGGGCTAAAGCTCCTTTGTTGAATGGTTTGGAAAATGGAACAAACTCGGTTTGAACTATTGAACTCGTACAAAGAGGTAAAAGCTTTAACTGTTTTGTCATTTTGTCGCTGTGCATGATTGGATTATATTATATTTTATTTATAATGAAGTAATCAATGATTGTTGAAATACTGAAAGGATGAAAGAAAATTGTCTTCATTACAAAAGCTATTTTCAGGTCAACCGTGCTCGGTTTTCACTCTGTGTTTTTTTACTTGATGTGTATTTCATAATCTTTTTGATTTAAAAAAATGCATTATAGTTTGTTTTTTTAAACGACCAAAGTTTATTATTTTGATTGTTTTATAAAGTTTTTACAATTATTGTATTGAATTATTTGAAATTTATTAATTTATCAAGAAGGGAATTTTTGAAGGAACTTCGTTAAGTTAACAAGTAAATGTCTCTTTTTCAAGAGCAATAATAATAATAGTAGAATTAAGAGCGCCATTAAGTCATTTACAATCAATTTCTCCTTATTCCTTAATGTCTAGACTTTGCATCGAAAGCAGAAATGAATGATTAAAAAGAGCACACTGGGAGGGGTCTGTGACCTCCCGTGGTGGGTCAGAGGTCACGCTGTGTCTTCTGTCACCTCAATCTGTTTTCCTAGTTGTGTTCTGTCCTTGTCTTGGAACGAGATTACTTAGTTTTATCCTAGCCCTGGCCGGGGCCCTTGACTGGAAGGAAAGCAGTTAAATCTATAGATATCGTTTTGGGAGATGATTTTTTTTTTTCCTTGTAAATCATCTCTCTGTTAAGTACTGTTACATTTTTTTGTTTTAAATATATAAATGGTTTGTAAACATTTTGTCTGGATAAGACTTTAAGGTGATCTCAAACTAAGAACACTTATAGTATGCTCTTGGTATCTACATCTTTTCCCCATATGAACCCTTCACCTTGTCGTACTTTTTCTTGTGCCCTTTCAATTGTAAATATATAACATTTTTTACTGGCCCTGAATGACCTAAATGTCACTGGGTGGGGTTCCTGACCTCCCATAGCTGGCAGGGAGGTACTTATTGTGTCCTCTATCCCCCTGTATTTGTTTTCCAATTGCTTTCTGTCTTTGTCTTGGAATTAGATTACTAAGTTTTGTTCTGAGTCCTTGGCTGAGAGGGAAACAGTTGATGTATAGTTATAGTTTTGGCAGTTTATATTTTTTTCATTGTAAATCATCTCTCTGTTATGTACTGTTATTTTTTTTTATTTTAACATATGATTTGTGAACATTTGAGTGTATTTCTCTTAGTGGGATCTTGTGCTATTGTCTGGGTGAGACGTTTAGGTAATCTCAAACTAAGTATACAGATAGTGTGCTCTTGGTATCTACATCTATTCCCTTTTGTACTATTCCCCTTTGTCTTACTTTTTCCTCAAGACCTTTTAATTGTACATCTAGAATGTTTTTACTATCCAGTTTTCATCCTTTTTACTGGTGATGAAATGACCTATTTTATTTGTCACAATAAAACCCTCAAAACCAAAACCAAAACAAAACACACAAAGATCACGGGTTTTGATGGAGCTGGTTGTCTGCTTTGGACTCATCCATCATGTCACATTGGATAAAATTGTGTGATTTGGTGCAAATTGGGGTGGACTGGGATATTTATATCTGATTTATATCGGATATGAGTGTCATGACAGCTAGATCTAAATGTTTGCTAATTAGTTTATCACTTGTTCTCATTACATGTCATCACCTAGCAACTCACATCTGATATTGAATATTATGAAAAACAGAAGGCAAAACTTTAGACTAGCATTAGGAAGAAAGCTGTGTATCCCTTTAGTTACATTGACTATAATTCCTACAAGACTACACATGCTCCAGTTTCTCCGTTTGGCACTGAATTCAAATGATTTCTTTGCAACGGTTAATTTGAATTTGATATTTTATGGATTTTTGGGGATTGAATATTAATGTATTTGTTCCCCTAAGTATGACTCAATGGCCGTACTGCAATACAGTTACAAAAGATTTGTGTTGAGGAAAAGTTACTTTTAAATATTGGCAAATTAAAATAACCACAAACTTTTGAAAGATTCTTTAGCCCGAGCCTTTTGATTTGACGGGTTGGAGGTCAGATGAATCTATTGATACTAATAAAGCACAGGAGTGTATGTGTGTGTCCTTTATCATTTGATTTATCTATCACCGTATGACTTACGTATGTGAAAGCATTCCACTGATGTTTTGTTTATGTAACTTTTCGTAGTAATAAAGTCGTAATCGGAGTCGATTATTTATGGACAGTGGTCATCTATTCATGCATTTAAATAATACTGTGTATAATTATGAAATGAAAATATGGCACGTGTAGCTATAGTGTAAAATAATTGAAATTTACAAGAGGACTGGGAGAAAAGTGAGATAATAGATGTGTGTGTGTGTGTGTTTGTGTGTGTGTGTGTATGTGTGTGTGTGTGTGTGTGTGTTTGTGTGTTTGTTTGTGTGTGTGTGTTTGTGTGTGTGTGTGTGTGTGTGTGTGTGTGTGTGTGTGTGTGTGTGTGTGTATGTGTGTGTGTTTGTGTGTGTGTGTGTGTGTGTGTGTGTGTGTGTGTGTGTGTGTGTGTTTGTGTGTGTATGTGTGTATGTGAGTGTGTGTGTGTGTTGTGTGTGTGTGTGTGTGTGTTTGTGTGTGTGTTTGTGTGTTTTTGTGTGTTTGTGTGTGTGTGTGTGTGTGTGTTTGTGTGTGTGTGTGTATGTATGTGTGTGTGTGTTTGTGTGTTTGTATGTGTGTGTGTTTGTGTGTGTGTTTGTGTGTGTGTGTGTGTGCATAAATATATGTAAGTGGAGGTTGTTTGTTTTGTTTATATTCTTATATTCTAACACATTTAACTGGGTGGGGATCCTGACCTCTCATAGTGGGCAGGGATGTACTTACTGTGTCTTCTATCCCCTTATATCTGTTTTCCAACATGCTTTCTGTCTTTGTCTTGGAATGAGATTACTTGGTTTTGTCCTGGCCCTGGTCGGAGTCCTAGCTGGGAGGGAAACAGTCAAATGCATAAATATTGTTTTGGGAGATGATATTTTTTTTTCTTTGTAAATCATCTCTCTGTTATGTATTATTATATTTGTTATTTTCAATGTATAATGTAAGCATTTGAGTGTGTTCCTCTTTGTTGGATTTTGTTCTTTTGTCCAGATGAGACTTAAAGGTGATCTCAAACTAAGTACACTGATAGTGTGCTCTTGGAATCTACATCTGATCCCTATTTGTTCCCAGTTCCCCTATGTCTTACTTTCTCTTGGGTGCTTTAATTGTAATTCTAGAACTTTTTACTATCCCATTTTCTTCCTTTTTACTGGCGCTGATATAACCTAAATGTGTTGAAAGCGCCGAACCCTTAAAACAAACAAAACAACATCCCATTCTTTTTTACTGGGCTGAAAACCTAAGTAACGCCGTAAAACCCTTAAAAACAAACAAACTAAAACTATAATTCTATAATTTTTTACAATCCCATTTTCTTCCTTTTTACCACCAATGTGTTGAAAGCGCCGTAAAACCCTTAAAAACAAACAAACTAAAACTATAATTCTATAATTTTTTACAATCCCATTTTCTTCCTTTTTACCACCAATGTGTTGAAAGCGCTGTAAAATCCTTGTGCTCTTGGATTCTACAAGTTTCCTATTTGAACCAGTTCCCCTTTGTCTTACCTTATCTTTGGTGCTTTAATTGTAATTCTAGAACATATTGCTAACCCATCTTTCTTGCTTTATACTATCGCTGATATGACCTTATTTTGTTGTAAGCGCTGTAAAACCGTTAAAAATAAAACATTGATGGAATGCTCATGGAATTTACATGGGGGGAAAGCGCTTTATAAATTCCATTTATTATTTATTATTAACTTGTCTCAAGCGTCATAAAACCCTAAGGAAAATTATTTACAATCAGATTAATCTTGATTTATTGTGGAATGTTGTTGCTTTTATCCGGTGCTGTAAGGAAAACGTAAAAAAATGTTAATACTCCTGCTGACTCTGAGCTAAACGTTTACTTTTTAGTTTTATATAAATTGCTTTTAAACGGATTCATAAGAGAAAAACAAATGGGCTAAAAATGCATTTAGTATAGAAGCATGAAAGAAGAAAAGTTTTTAAAACATGATATTTTAAAGTTGTGTGTTAAATTCCAAAATCATTCACTGACATTTTTCTGTTTTTCTGTCCTTGCAAAATGGATTAAAATTTCATGTTGAAGCAAAACTCAAAAAATTCCATCAAAAGTATCAAATGATAATGTGTAATGTAAATGTAATAATAAATATACAGCATACATACTTACTTACTTACTTACTTACTTACTTACTTACTTACTTACGCTGGTTTGGATATATGGCATACAGAATCCACAAAGTGCTATAAAGTGCCACAAACACAAAGACACGCTCGGTAACACGACATGAATGCACTACCACTCAAAAGCCTGCATGAAAAGGAATGTTATCAAAACTTTCGTAAAACTACTGAGATCAGGGGCGGGCAACTTTGATTTCTTTGTCCAATTTGTCCCATACACGTTCGGGGCCCTGATGGAGAATTATCTTTCAGCTTGAAATAGTTTACATCAAGTAGGAAATTAATCAGTCGTCAAAGGATAAAAGCAAAATGTAATACTTTTCTAAGTATATGAGCTTGTTGTGCATGGTGTTAAAGTTCTACATGCAAAATCATCTCATTGAAAATGATTTTAAATAAGTTACTTGAGAAAACATTTGAGTGTATTCCTCTTAGTTGGGACCTGTGCTTGTGTCTGGATGAGACTTTTAGGTGATCTCAAACTAAGTACTTTGATATTGTGCTCTTGGAATCTACATCTGTTTCCTGTTTGAACCAATTCCCCTTTGTCTTACCTTTTCTTTTGTGCTTTAAAAACAACAAGGCATCAAGAATTAAATAACTCATTAAAAATCACCTTGATGAGATGTTAACACAATGTGCAACATCTTTTATTCTTTTGAAAGTATCAAATTACGCTTTTATTATTTGGTAGTTTTTACACATGTCTTGATTAGTGTTTAAACCGTGTTTGTGCGGCTATGTGGTCTTGTGGTATGACACTCGCTTTTGGATCAGAAGGTCCTGGGTTCGAGCCTCACTCGGCGCATAGTTGAGTCCTTGGAAAAGGCTCTTTATTCACATTCTCTCACCGTACTCAGGTGTAAAATGAGTACCTGGCCGTTTAGCAGCGTTGTCTCTGTCCGAAAAAATTATGATATCGCCTAACAGGCGTCATGTCCCGTCCTACATGATAAGTGTTGCTGTTGGCCAGGGACCCCTTGTAAAGCGCTTTGAGCACGTTTAGTGGAAATTGCGCTGTATAAAAGCTTTTGTTTTTTAAACACAAAATTCTGGGCGGTGTCCTTGACCTTCCATTGTGGGCAGGGAGGCACTTACTGTGTCTTCTATCCCCTTTTATCTTCTTTTCAACTTGCTTTCTGTCTTTGTCTTGGAATGAGATTTCTTGGTTTTGTCCTGGCCCTAGCTGGGACAGAAACAGTCAAATGGATAGTTCGAGTTTTGGGAAATGATATTTTTTTCCTTGTAAATCATCTCTCTGTTATGCATTGTATTAGGTTTCGTTTACATAATATATTATATGATTTGTAAACATTTGAGTGTGTTCCTCTTTGTGGGATCTTGTGCTGGTGTCTGGATGAGACTTTTAGGTGATTTCAAACTAAATACTTTGATAGTGTGCTCTTGGAATCTACACCTGTTTCTTATTTGAACCAATTCCCCTTTGTCTTACCTTTTTCTTGGGTGCTTTCTGGATGGGGTTCCTGACCTTCCATAGTGGGCAGGGAGGTATATACTGTGTCTTCTATCCCCTTATATCTGTTTTCCAATTTGCATTCTGTCCCTGTCTTGGAATTAGATTACTTGGTTTTGTCCTGGCCCGAGTCCTGGCTGGGAGGGAAAAAGTCAAATGCATATTGTTTTGGGAGATGATATTTATTTCCTTGTAAATCATCTGTCTGTTATGTATTATTATATTTGTTGTTTTGAGTGTATAATGTAAGCATTTGATTGTATTCCTCTTAGTGGGGACCGTGCTTTTGTCCAGATGAGACTTATTGGTGATCTCAAACTAAGTACACTGATAGTGTGCTCTTGGAATCTACATCTGATCCCTATTTGTTCCCAGTTGCCCTTTGTCTTACTTTTTCTTGGATGCTTTAATTGTAATTCTAGAACTTTTTACTATCTCATTTTCATCCTTTTTACAGGCGTTGATATGACCTTAATGCGTTGCGAGCGGCGTAAAACCATTAAAACCCTAAAACAAACTCAAAATTCATTTGTCATTAGTCATATTATATCAATAAATGTTTTTGAAAATTGACATCCAGCTTTAAAATCTGATGTTATTTTTACTTTTTGTTCTTTGGTGTGTGTAGAAATTTGTCACTTTTAAAGCCTGTTATTTACAATTTCATTTTTTTTTTTTCATGAATTACATAATTGAATAAATGAATACTCAAATGTTTTTGTGCCATCAATGAATTTGTTTCTGCATTTTATCCAATTGTCATTCCTTATTTAAAAAAAAAATAAATAAATAAAAAAAATTAAATTGAGCTTTTATATAGCGCAATATCCACTTAACGTGCTCAAAGCGCTTTACAAGGGGTCCCTGGTCAACAGCAACATTTAACATGTAGGACGAGACATGACGCCTATTAGGCGATATTACAATTTTTTGGACAAAGACAACGCTGTTAACGGCCAGGTACTCATTTTACACCTAAGTACGGTGAGAGAATGTGAGTAAAGAGTCTTTTCCAAGGACTCAACTATGCGTCGAGCACGAGGCTCGAACCCAAGACCTTCCGATCCGAAAGCGAGTGTCATACCACTAGACCACATAGCCGCATCTATTAACTAGATGCTCCCCCTCCCCCTCCCCTTGACAATAAAGAGGGGGGTCTTTTTGACCACTCACGGTGGTAGGCAGGGAGGTCGCCCTTTCTGTGTCTTCTTCTATTCTCAGGCTTCTATAAAACAATTACAACTACTGCAAAACAGTGCAGCACGATTAGTTTTTGGCAAACAAAAATTTGATCATGCAACCCCTTTGTTGGCCTCTCTCCATTGGTTGCCCATTGAAAAGCGCACATATTACAAAGCAGCGTGTCTTGTTTATAAGTGTTGGCTGGTATAGGACCGGCATATCTCACAGATCACGTGGTCATGTGTAAATTTGAAAATTACACTTTAAGATCATGTAATGACCAAACGAAAATTTCGGTAAAAAGAGCAAGAACAAAATTTGGTAATAGGTCGTTTGCTTGTTTCGGCCCCAAGATTTGGAATGAACTACCACGTGGTCTGAGGGAGTGCAAGTCTTTACCTGCCTTTAAAAAGAATCTCAAGACACATCTTTACTGTATTTGTTTTTATTGACACTATGAATCCTTGATTTGGCTATGAATTCTTTTTTTGTTTGTTTTTTTTTGTTTTGTTTTTTTTTGGGGGGGGGGGGGGGGGGGGGGGGTTCTAATAATTTATATTGTAAAGTGCCCAGAGCTTGTGTTTTGCACGAGAATGAGTGCTGTATAAATGTGTATTATATATTATTATTATTATTATTATATATTATTATTATTATATTATTATTATTATTATTATTATTATTCTATCTGTTTTTCTTCGTCTGATTGCTTTCTGGCTTTCTGGATGGAGTCTTAAGACCTACCATGTAGGGCTGGAGGTTCCTTGCTATGTCTACTCATGTCCCCCCCCCCCCCCCCCCCCCCCCCCCCCCCCCCCATCCCCATATCTGTTTTTCCTTTCCCTGTTGCACTCCATGTATTTTTTTTTCTGGGCCATTCTTAAGTAGGATGACTAAGGACTTTGTAAAAGACTTCAAAAAATTTCTCGGTGGGGTTCCTGACCTCCCATAGTGGACAGGGAGGTACTAGCTGTGTCTTCTATCCCCTTATATCTGTTTTCCAACCTGCTTTCTGTCTTTGTCTTGGAATGAGATTGCTTGGTTTATCCTGGCACTGGCCGGATACCATTGCTCAGAGGGAAACATTCAAATGAATGGTTAGTTTTGGGAGATCATCTTATTTTTCTTGTCAATCATCTCTCTGTAACGCACTGTATTATTTTTTGACATGTTATATATGATTTGTAAACATTTGAGTGTGTCCCTCTTAGTGGGAACATGTGCTTGTGTCTGGATGAGACTTTTAGGTGATCTCAAACTAAGTACTTTGATAGTGGGCTCTTGGAATCTACATCTGTTCCCTATTTGAACCAATTCCCCTTTGTCTGCCTTATTCTTGGGTGCTATAATTGTCATTCCAGAACTTTTTACTTTCCCCATTTTCTTCCTTTTTACTGGCGCTGATATGACCTAAATGTGTTGCAAGCGCCGTAAAACACTTAAAAACAAAACCAAACAAACAATGAGAGTGAATGAAGTCAAGTGTTTCGAATTCTAAACGTACGTGTTTCTATTGTGGGTTTTATTTTTATGTCATGGCTGATCTGTGTTCATTTCAATTTTCCGATCAGTATTACCGTGAAATCTATTGTGCTCAATACCAACGGAATTCCAATAATCTCCAAATCAATTAATCGATCTTCGATAGCGATCACGACACGGAACAGTCGGAACCTATCGAAGGCCGATTGGAAGTCACGTCAACTTTCTTCCCGTTAATCCAGTCTCACCTTTGGGACCTGAAAGCTTTCTTCTAACATCGCCTCTACATATCCAAAACAATAATACATCTCTCTCTCTCTCTCTCTCTCTCTCTCTCTCTCTCTCTCTCTCTCTATCTATCTATCTATCTATCTATCCATCTATCTATATATCTATCTCTATCTTTATCTATCTCTTCCTCTCTCTCTCTCTCTCTCTCTCTTCTTCTATCTATCTATCTATCTATCTATCCATCTATCTATATATCTATCTCTATCTTTATCTATCTCTTCCTCTCTCTCTCTCTCTCTCTCTCCCCTCTCTCTCTCTCTATCCTCTCTCTCTCTCTATCTATATCTCTATCTCTATCTATCTCTTCCTTTCTCTCTCTATCTCTCTCCCTCTCTCTCTCTCTCTCTATCTATCTATCTATCTATCTATCTCTCTATCTCCCTCCCTCTCTCTCACTCACTCACTCACTCTCTCTCCCTCTATCTATCTATCTATCTCTCCTTCTCTCCCCGGCGCTGCACCATTAACAATTAAGACAACAGTACAGCTAAATGCAGGATTTTAAAGCTGCTACTAAACTTTTGGCCACATAAATAAATGAGCTTTAATATAGCGCAATATCCACTTAACGTTCTCAAAGCGCTTTACAAGGGGTCCCTGGCCAACAGCAACACGTAACATTTAGAACGGGACATGACGCCTGTTGGGCGATATTACAATTTTTCGGACAGAGACAACGCTGTTAACGGCCAGGTACTCATTTTATGTCTGATTACGGTGAGAGAATGTGAGTAAAGAGCCTTTTCCAATGACTCAACTATGCGCCGAGCGAGGCTCGAACCCAGGACCTTCCGATCCGAAAGCGAGTGTCATACCACTGACCACATAGCCGTACTTCGAAAGTCTTCCTCCGCCCTAAAAAGATGAGATGAGGAGGGAGAAAAGGAGATCCAAATAAAACTCGATGTGAAGTGTGAAGGATCGAACAGTAACAGATTATGTTTTACAAGCCGTTTGGCTGTTAAGACCATTCCACCCAATCCAATAAACCAATACATTTATCCTGACGGGGTTTTGATAAAGCCAAACAAGAGGAAACGGCCGATACGGTGTGTGCAATGATATATAAAACCAACACACGTTTAAATCCCGCCGTCAAGAAAAAGTCAAGGCAAACATAGAACTTGAACCGATGTAAATTATAAATTGTTTAGGAAGGATTCTGTTTTCACGGTCAATAATGGACGTGGTCTAGTTAAAGATGTATTTTTTTATGCTGCTGTTTTATGTTGTTGTTGTTGTTATCTTTGTTGTTGTCGCCGTTTATTTTTCTGTTTGTTATGGGGGTGGACGAAATTGTTTGTTTGTTTCTTTTTTTCTTCTTTTTTTATAATTGTTTGGGTTCTAAAAAGTTTTATCGTTTTTTTTTCTATCTTTTTTCACTCCGACATTAGATAGAAAACTTGTGTAAAACGAAAAATTTTCAAAAAAGTTCCCGTTTCCTATTTGGTTCCGGAAACTCCATTAGAATAGAATATCCGGTTCCTATGCAAATAACACTTAAGTTCATCCTCACTCATTGTGTTGACTTTTTAAAAAAATAACTCATCATATTCTGTGACTTCCAGTCACCAGTTCCCCTATGTCTTACTTTTTCTTGGGTGCTTTAATTGTAATTCTAGAACTTTTTACTATCCCATTTTCTACCTTTTTACTGGTGCTGATATAACCTAAATGTGTTGCAAGCGCCGTAAAACCCTTTAAAACAAAACCAAAACAGAAGTGGTTGTAGAAAATACATGGCGAGTTCATGGGGGAGTGGTCGAAATGTCTGCGTCTACCACACAAAGGCGGGACACCAGCGACCAACAACGTCTGCGGTAAGTAGTGCTGGGCGGGTACCCGGGTACCCGCGGGTACTCGCGGGTAATAAAGTCAAACCGGGTACTCGAGTAAAAGGGACGGGTAGCGGGTACCCGCTTCAACAAATGGAAACCGAACTGAGTGATAATTGGATGTAATACAATTTTGATCTTACATATTTACATTCACATGACCTTTTTTCAAAAGATTTTCCTCTTTTATTTTTCAATTACATTGATTTTTTTGTTTTATTTGTTAACACACATTTGATTCAATTTTGGAATCAACAGATTAAGACTATACTAGTTCTTATCTTTTAAAGGAATCTCAGTTATTTTTAAAATTTATTTATTTTGGTTTCATTGTAATTAATTATCCTTGCTTCTTACTTTCGTTTCATTTGTTGTGATAAATAATAAATAATAAATGACTAAAAAAAAAAAATTAAAGAATAAAAACATAAAAAAATTTAAAGAATAATAAAGCCCCCCCCCCCCCCCCCCCCCCCCCCCCCCCCCCCTTTCACAAAACATTTTTTTGGTCAAAAAGTCACTCCCGCCACGGGTACCCGCGGGTACCCGGGTAATCCGACCACTACCCGGGTATTACCCGGGTAATGATTTGGGCGGGTAATCCCAGCACTGGCGGTAAGTAAAATACTCAAGTGTTTCTGGTCACAGAAAGGATTGTTTCATTACTGGCTCAATTACGCCCGTAGTGGGACAATATAACGGTTACTGTATGGCTGGTTGGTCTGTGTGGCATCTAGATTTCACGATTGGTTTTGTGTGTATGTTTGTGTGTGGGCCAGGAATGAATGGTGAAGTGTTCCGATCTGGATTAATGTATAGATTTGATGTGGAACGGGGTGACAAGCCTATTCAATATAACACCAAAAGGAGGACCAGGTAATAATAATAATAATAACAATAATAATAATAATAATAATAATAATAAATAATAATAATAATAATAATAATAATAATAATAATAATAATAATAAATAATGATAATGATGATGATAATAATGATAATAGTAATAATAATAATAATAATAATAATAGTAATAATAATAATAATAATAATAATAATAATAATAATAATAATAATAATAATAATAATAATATAATAATAATAATAATAATAATAATAATAATAATAATAATAATAATAATAATAATAATATATGATGATGATGATGATGATGATGATGATGATGATGATGATGATGATGATGATGATGATGATGATATATAATAATAATAATAATAATAATAATAGTAATAATAATAATAATAATAATAATAATAATAATAATAATAATATAATAATAATAATAATAATAATAATAATAATAATAATAATGATAATAATAATAATAATAATGATGATGATGATGATGATGATGATGATGATGATGATGATGATGATGATAATAACAACAACAACAACATTAACAACAACAACAATAATAATAATAATAATAATAATAATAATAATAATAATAATAATAATAATAATAATAATAATAATAATAATAATAATAATAATAATAATAATAGACTCTTATGGCACGCACGGTACCTTCAGCAATTCTGGCATGGTTCACCAGTGGACACCTCATACACCAGATTGAGTAAAGAATTCTCAAAACAATTTGGTCATCACACCATCAGGTAGACATCGCCAGCAAGAGAGGGAGCATGGGTATCTCATCAACAATTAGACATTTCCGGTATCAGAGTGAGCACGGGTATCTCACAAACTGACATCTGATCCCTTGGAAGTAAGAGTGGACCATCTCAGTATGTGAAATCAACAAGGTGTGGACCAGTGGTTCCTATGTCCTCACCGAAAGGTGCGGCTATGTGGTCTTGTGGTATGACACTCGATTTCGGATCGGAAGGTCCTGGGTTCAAGCCTCGCTCGGCGCATAGTTGAGTCCTTGCAAAAGGCTCTTCACTCATATTCTTTCACCGTACTCAGGTGTACGATGAGTACCTGGCCAATAACAGTGTCGTCTGTCCGAAAAAAATATTGTAATATCGCCTAACAGGCGCCATGTAACGCCCTACATGTTAAGTGTTGCTGTTGGTCAGGGACCCCTTGTAAAGCGATTTGAGCACGTTTAACGAATATTGCGCTATATAAAACCTCAATTTATTTTTCAAAAGGTACTACCACTCCTTTATTGATCTGTCAAGTGTATTTGAACCAAGACCTCCCCGTCGAGCTTTAATCTTGTTAATTCATTTCGTTATTCCTTATATCTTATTTATTTGACATAATATTAATTATACCTTGTCATACATTCATTATTTACATTGTGATGTGCTCTCTAGATAATCTTCTAACCTACAAACTATGGGAGTTAATCCCCTTGCTATTCCATTTCTTTAATCCCCTACCTATTCCGTTTCTTTAATCCCCTACCTATTCCGTTTCTTTAATCCCCTACCTATTCCGTTTCTTTAATCCCCTTGCTATTCCGTTTCTTTAATCCCCTACCTATTCCATTTCTTTAATCCCCTACCTATTCCGTTTCTTAAGACCATTCTTTTTAACTCCGTTCCCCTACGATAGTCGATTGGGACCACCGACTACTGTGTTATCTGTGATTGGGACTATTGGGGCCAGACAAGAATGGTCTTAAACTAACGCTTGTGTATTGTTGCTTTTCCAAATCTGTCCATCTTTCATCTCCGACATTTGGCAATTTCATGTCCTAGATGTAAATTCTTAAAATAGAGAAGAAGAAAAATCTTGAAATAATAATTTGTGTTAAAGAACATTCTGGATTGTTTTTTTCATCTTTTATAATCCGTTCCTTCTAGAACAGTTCTATGACATCATACGTTAAGCTTCATTCATAATTTTTAGATAAATTGATTTCAACGGGTCCCTTTCCAAGTGACTTCGTCCAACAACTTTGGTTCTCCCCATATAATAGATAACACAGGACGTCTGTGGTTCTCCTTGACTTCAAATGGAATTAGTCACGTTCGGGCTTTAGATAATCGTTGTCCAATTGTCCTCACATTTGGTGCGCACTGAATTATTAATTCTTTATATTGTAACCTACGTGTACTGAGTACCAAATCCGATATCCGGCACAATCCGCTGATTTCGAATGGGCTGACTTCTGTGGTATCGCCTAACAACGATATTATAGTAAACAATAACGAGAGGAGAATAATGTATCGACACATTAAGACCGACGTAATGATAACTTAGATAGATTTTTTTTTTTAAATAGACTAAAGAATGACAAAATGCATTATATGAAAAACGAATCTGTAATTTGTAACCACAATCTGAAAATAAAACCCCGGTTGAATCAACGATTGAAATGATCTAATTAATATTAACAACCTAGTTCGATGTTAAACTGTCATGGCAGTTTTTTGCATCGCTTGTGGCCGCAATAATAACAATATAGTGCACTCTGGATACGTCGACGTTGCCTAAGTCGATTTTTACCCAAGTCGATTTTTTTTCTAGGTCCCTCCCCCTTCTTCCTATATAACATCAGTAAAAAAAAAAAACTCCACATAGGTCGATGTCGCTTAAGTCGATGTTCTTATCACTCATGACTACAATCAAATCACAAATAAACAAGTATTTCCATTGGTGAAAAAAGCTACCAGTAAGAATTTTAAGTGGTTAAGACTATCCGCGAACGATTGGCGCACATCGATGTGATGTAGGTGCTTTGCCTGACGTCCGTGTTCAATGTACACGAGCAGTATTGAATAACTTTAATTTCTCCATCTCAAATTTTACATTGTCGCAACTTCAAGTTCAAGATTTTTTTTGGTTCTAATCCCAGGCCATCCTTTGTAATGGCCCTCTTAATTGGTATTTATTTTACCAAGAAGAATTCAAGTCAAGTCTACAACTACAATATGGCAAACCTACCGCGGAAAAGAAAGATTCGATGCATTTGGAAAGTTTGGCATGCGACAGAAAATCATCGAATAGGAAATTGGCATACCAGCTATTTCTGTCTCGGCAATTTACAAGAAGCATGACCTTGACCTAGAGGCTCCTACCCTTCCGCTTTTTTGCGGAATAATTTCACTTAATTGGTATACATCCCACATTCAAGGCAAAAAATCCGCTTTTCACCGTTCACATCGAGGAAAATTAAAAAAAAAAAATCTCTAGTGAAAAAAAAGTGAGCTATGAATTATTTCGTCAGCATCTCTTATGGTCAATCAACACACATTTTGTGTATGATTAGTCCCTTCAAAGTGTGTGCTGCTGATGTCGGATAATATTATATGTTTGGGAGGGGGTTGACCGAAGTATTATTATTATTATTGTGACTCCAATTCGTGAGGTCAATGACCTTGGTAATATTATATGTTGGCTTCAATCGGTAATAATATTATTGAGTACGGTGAGCTTCTTTCCCTATTTAATTTTAGCCTTGTGTCCGTGTGTGTGTGTGTGTGTGTGTGTGTGTGTGTGTGTGTGTATGTGTGTACCGGCACGCGAGTTTGCTTAATTAGGTGTGAGTGTGGGGGAGGGTCCTGACAAGGTTAAATCCATCCATTCAATGCTTTGCTCTCAGACGGCCAGGACCTGTGTGTTCTCTATTATTATTTGACCCCATTCTTAGTCTTTACGCAATCTGTACATTTTTACACATTTTTTATTTTTAATCATTTGAGTACTTTTGGATTGTCTATTACATTTTCTGTTGCAAAGCATGTCATAGTCGATAACAGTACGTTGATTCCGCTTTTTTATCTCAAATTCCGATTTTTATGTATTCTGATTCCTCTATGGGGCTATTGGGGTAGGAGCCTCTGATGACCACTACAGAGACCGCGCGATATGAAGGGACATACTTATTCTAGATTGGGTTGCTTTGTTCAAATGCGTTTTTGCTCATTTGGTTACACTCCGGTTAAGTTGATTTTCGGATAAGTCGATTTTTTTCTCGGTTCCCCTGGGCATCGTCTTATCCGGAGTCCACTGTAATAATAATAATAATAATTATAATAATAATAATAATAATAATAATAATAATAATAATAATAATAATAATAATAATAATAATAATAATAATAATAATAATAATAATAGAAGAAGAAGAAGAAGAAGAAGAAGAAGAAGAAGAAGAAGAAGAAGAAGAAGAAGAAGAAGAAGAAGAAGAAGAAGAAGAAGAAGAAGAAGAAGAAGAAGAAGAAGAAGAAGAAGAAGAAGAAGAAGAAAAAGAAGAAGAAGAGGAGGAGGAGGGGGAGGAGGAGGAGGAGGAGGAAGAGACGCCAACTTTAAATGTGGCTTAGAGGAATTTCAGTGCCGAAAGAGGAATTCCCACATACAAGAAAAGG
>NC_088362.1:760431-762931 GCF_034508935.2 Berghia stephanieae
TGGGTTCGAGCCTCGCGCTCGGCGCATAGTTGAGTCCTTGGAAAAGACTCTTTACTCACTTTCTCTCACCGTACTCGGGTGTAAAATGAGTACCTGGCCATTAACAGCGTTGTCTTTGTACGAAAAATTATGATATCGCCTAACAGGTGGCATGTCCCATCCTACATGTTAAATGTTGCTGTTGACCAGGGACCCCTTGTAAAGCGCTTTGAGCACATAATTTAGTGGATATTGCGCTATATAAAGCTCAATTTTAATTATTATTTTTTGAGGGAATACCTTAATTTTAACGACGGTTTGACTGCAATAATGATTAGACTTACAGATGAAGAATATTTAATTGTGATTGAACGTTAACTTCTAAGTATGATATTTTTTCTGCTTTCTCATGCGTAGACTTGTTTTATTTCTATTATACCTATCTATGTTTATTTTCAGATCGGAGCCTTGGGCCAGACTTAACTACATAATTAAATAATTCATCGTATCGGTTTATAATTTATCAACTATTCCCCCCCCCCCTTCCTCCCAATCCCTTTAAAATGCATAATAATCGCGGATATATTTTTAGCATGACGGGAACTAACTTTTTATAACATAAAGTGACGTCATTTAGTGATTGGATGACGAGGTCATGGATTACATTTTCTTCGGGTCCAGTGCCTTTCATTTCATTTGGATTTGACGTAACGAATTTCAACTATAAAAAAGAATGAACTTAAATTCAATTGTTCTCCCTGGTGACTGTTTTAAATAAAATGTAGTCCAGAAATCAAGAAACGCAAGATTAGTTTTGATTTGGACAAATTGGGAATAACCCACGTGACCATACCACGCTGCTTCCGGTCCCTTTCGTTATTCCCAACACGTCAAGTCCTAACATCGTCCAATCATCATGTCTATCATTTCGTCATCGAGGAGTGAGGGAGGAGCACCAATCTCATTAGAGACGGAGAGAAGAAAGACGATGAGAATGGTTCATGTAGTAGAGAAAGAATTGGATAGCTTTAAAGAAAGGTGAGTATGGATGGATTAACATTTGGATAATATTATAAAATATTAAGATAAATGTTAACATGAACATTTATATAGTGCATTTTTTAGGTTTCGCCATGTTCAATGCGCTTCATAATACTTCCTTTATTGCCCCAAGTAAGCTCGTGGAACCAAATATCTAATTGATGATTGAAAGTATTATATAGTGGTAGAGAAAATTATAAAAAAATAAGCTTGAAAAGTATTTCTTCTGGCGATATAAAGAACAGGTGGCGGAGTTTTAAAACTGTTGTCAACTATAAAGCCCACGATTCTACCAGAAGACATCGGAATTGAAACACATTTTATTCACGTTTCGACACAACAAACATTTGTTATTGAATAAGAAAAACATAAATTAGACATGAATTTAGAATAGGAAATTACTATTGAAGTCACTGAAGAAGAAACCTGAATTATATAATGTATAGTGTCGGATGGAAAATAGAATATGCCCATCAGCTGCCCCCTCCCCCCCCCCCCCCCCCCCCCCCCCCCACCCTCCCATTTTTACATATATTTTAAACACGTCCATCCCTGACTTCTATAATCATGAAATCTTTAGAAAAAAATTTTCCTTATTAAAATCAGGAATTAATTTATGCCATTGGGTGATAGTCATCAATTTGCTTACAAACCAGGAATAGTGTAGAATATGCCATTCTGCTGTTTACTAACAGCATCTACAGGCATCTAGATCATGCTCGGAGTTATTGTAGATTGCTTTTCACAGATTTTACTTCAGCGTTTAATACAATGCAACCTCAGATGGAAGTTCAAAAATTGACCAGTCTAAATTTAAACAAGTATATTACTGCTTGGTACTCGAATTTCTTACTGGGAGAGAACAGTATGTTCAATTAGAACAAGGATTGTCTTCCTGCATATCTACAAATATTGGTGCTCCTCGTGGTTGTGTATTGTCCCCTGTATTATTTACAATATACACGAATGACTGGAGAAGTTAATACCCGAGTGTACCTTTAATAAATTTTGCGATGATACCGCTCTTATGATAGTCAAATGATGTTAATGACGACAATAATCGCAAAACTCTAGCAATGACATTATGCCCTTGGGTAAGACATCATTATTCAATTCAGGAAGGAAACGTACATGACTATTGGCTACATGTACCGTACGGAACCGAATTATTGTTTCGTGGAACCTACTGGGGAAATAAATGAAGCATTGTAAAAAACTAGCAGATTGAGAGATGAAATACGCAATTGTAACTGACTAAAGCAACCTTTGTTTATCCATGCAGAGTCAATTCACTTTGAAAATCTGGCACGTTCAAAAGACTTAGTAGACACTTCCAACTGGCATCTTCCGTGCATTCTATCTAGTATCTTATCATTTTTACCTTTACAGAAGATAACGCATTAAAGCATTTCATAAACATTTCCTAACCTTTTATTTTTTACAAAAAAACACTACTACTACTACTACTACTACTACTACT
>NC_088362.1:765431-790431 GCF_034508935.2 Berghia stephanieae
AACGTCAGAGAAAACGAAATATAACATGGTTCAACCCACCCTACAGCAAGAACGTGACAACTTCTATCGGTAACAAATTCCTCAATCTACTACAAAAATGCTTCCCTCCAGGTCACGTCCTACACCCCATCATGAACAAAAACACCATCAACATAGGATACACCTGCATGCCAAACATACAAAACATTACCTCTTCCAACAACAAACGAAAACTATCACAGCCTGCTCAGCCCAACAACAACATAGAGAAAAATTTAACTGCGGGACCCAAGAATAATACGCTTCAACAGTCGTAACGTCACTTCCCTCGTAATGACACATGGTAACTTAGTAACTGGCTCTAAACTATCGGAACAATGGCGGACGCCCTTATGAAATATTTCTGCGACGAGCATAAAAGCGTAGACTATCCAGATTAAAAAACAAAAAACATTAAAAATCTGATCATGTTTTGACTTGTACACATTCTGATCACAAGACATATGAAAAGTTCTAGCCAGCATGAAGAATAAAAAGTACAGATTTTCTTTGTTTAGAACCACGATGGCCGCCGTTGCTGGGCGACATGACATCCGACTATCGAATCCAATACTCTTCAACAGTCGTAACGTCACTTCCTTTCAAATGATGCATGGTAACTTAGTAACATTGGCTCTAAACTATCGGGAAAATGGCGGACGCCCGTATGAAATATTTCTCCGGCTAGCATAAAGCGTATCCAGAGGAAAAAAAACATAAATTTGATCATGTTTTGACTTTTACACATTCTGATCACAAGACATATCAAAAGTTCTAGCCAGCATGAAGAATAAAAAGTAATGATTTTCTTCGTTTAGAACCAAGATGGCCGCCGTTGCTGGGCGACGTGACATCCGACTATTGAATCCAATTGCCTCACTCAAACCGTTATTTACCAAGCCACAGACACGCCCAGACATACCAGACCAAAACAAGAAACATACATTGGCTCACTGAGTGTTCATTCAAAACTAGATACAAACTGTAACCACAACACATGCTTTTAGATCTGCTGGTCCATGGTTCTAGTCAACTATTACTTTATCAATCTCATAAAACCTTTTTCCTGTCACGGCCGGCCAGTATTTCTAGGCCAAGACAGCCCTAAGGACGACTCCTATAATAAATAAACTACTTATAATTTTCTATACCATTTCAGGTTCGAGATGCAGCATTGGTGATGTACAAAGCAGAGGTTGAGATGGTTGAACATGCAATACAAACATGTTAGTCCCAGTTGGTTTGTTTTTGTTGTTGTTTCTTCTTCTTCTTCTCCTTCTTCTTCTTCTTCTTCTTCTTCTTCTTCTTCTTCTTCTTCTTCTTCTTCTTCTTCTTCTTCTTCTTCTTCTTCTTCTTCTTCTCTTCTTCTTTCTTCTTCTTCTTCTTCTTCTTCTTCCTCTTCTTCTTTTCTTCTCTTTTCTTCTTTTCTTCTCTTCTTTCTTCTTCTCTTCTCTTTTCTCTTCTTCTCTTCTCTTTTCTTTCTTCTTCTTCTTCTTGTCCAAAATAATGTGTAGGAATATCACAATAGAATGGGTAAACATAGGAACACAGGACGAGATGTCTTGCCTGTAAGGCAATATCTACAAATCATTCGTTTATATATACATAGATGGTATGCGCTTGGCTAAGAAGCGTACAACATTGCCATCCGGAAATATAACGAACCAACACACAAACTGTGTGTAACCTTGAACGTTTATAGTCTGATTAATGCCGTTTAGTGAGAATTAATCATAAACATGGATGGCAAAAATCAATAACAAAGCCCTGAGTGGCGTCATTTTCGTTCTATATATATATATATATATATATAATATATAATATATATATATATATATATATATATATATATATATATATATATATATATATATATATATATATATATATATATAATATTATATATGGGGGGTGGGGAGAGGGGGGCGAAGTAGCCGAGTGGTTAAGGCATTGCACTGTGATCCGGATGACCCGAGTTCGAGCCCCGCTTCAGGCACTTTCGTTTTTTTCCTTGAGCAAGATTATTAACCCCCAATTTGCTCACTTGGACAACATGTGTGATTCCTGTTGACATCAGACATCTTGTTTGATGGATTATCTATATTCCTTCATGGAATGCCTAGGCGACGATATCTCTTGATATCGAGACGCAAGAGGCATAATTTATAATATATATATTTTATATATATATATATATATATATATATATATATATATATATATATATATATATATATATATATATATATTCATGTATGAATTCATTGTATTTACAGATAACACATACGTGGACACAATGTGTTCATTTGAAGCACAACTCAACGAAGCCCTCACAGATCATGTCGGGAAGTAAGTACAAGCTTAATTTTTTTGCAACTATTGTATTGATCATTCTATGCAAGTCTTTAAAGTTATGATCTATAATATAATTCATCGTGCTCAAAACATTGACCGTACAGCGAAATATCTAGTCACCTGTATTATGCTGTTTTCATTATTTTGGAAACTTCAAATATGTATTTTTGTCTGTTGATCTGAAGTTTGTTTATAACGTTAATATATTATACAAAACAGGATGTTTACATCAAGTGATCAATACTTGAGATGAAAAGATGCTGGATGTAGATCTACTTGGAACAGCTTGGCAGTTCATACAATAACAGATGTGCCTACTTCAAATATAAAAATCCCCTGTTCTAGCAGAAAATGATAGAAGAAAAAGAAGAAGAAAAAGGAGGCGGAGGAGAAGAAGAAGAAGAAGAAGAAGAAGAAGAAGAAGAAGAAGAAGAAGAAGAAGAAGAAGAAGAAGAAGAAGAAAGAAGAAGGAGGAGAGAGAGGAAGAGGAGGAGGAGGAGGAGAGGAAAGAGGAAGAAGAGAGAAGAAGAAGAAGAAAAGAAGAAGAAGAAGAAGAAGAAGAAGAAGAAGAAGAAGAAGAAGAAGAAGAAGAAGAAGAAGAAGAAGAAGAAGAAGAAGAAGAAGAAGAAGAAAGAAGAAGAAGAAGAAGAAGAAGGGGGGAGGAGGAGGAGGAAGAAGAAGAAGAAGAAGAAGAAGAAGAAGAAGAGAAGAAGAAGAAGAAGAAGAAGAAGAGGAGAGAGAGGAGGAGGAAGAGGAGGCGGAGGATGAGGAGGAGAGGGAAGAGAAGGGGATGACAAAGAGGAGGAAGATGAGATTTATTTTTCTTAATGGTGACGTATTTGAGTACGAGGAGGGTGAGGAGGAAGAAGAACAAGAATAGGAGGAGGATAGAGGGATAGGTAGGAGGAACATGGTCATGGTCGAATGAAAGGGATATTATTTGTTGGAGAGTTTTGTACATCGTTGGGGTCATATCGACTTTCTACATATGAAATGTTCATTACATTTCCTATAGGGAATGAGATTAGCGGGAGAGTAGTGTCCCTTGATTGGACGTCACCCATAGAGAGAGAACGTCATGTTGGTTCCTCGCTTCCGCGAGGACGAGATACGCATGCGCACAACCAATATGCCGTTCTCTCTCTAATAACTTTTTCGCCAGTGACGTCACAGACTATGGATGACGTCCAATCAAGGGGCGCTACTCTCCCGCTAATCTCATTCCCTAGAATATATGATTGTTGAATACATGCATCATTCACGTCCTGTTTTGTTCAGGTACTGTCACAGTTTTATCGCCGAGACACTTCCATACGACATCCCTACAGTCCAATTTTACGAGAATAATATTACACAATGGAGAGGCCAAATCAAAGAGGCTTTCACCTTACTTCGTATGTATACTATCTACACATATCAAGCTAGTTTGTGAAGGATTTTAAGCATTTGTGAACAGTCGTGACAATCTGGTGTTATGATCTGGCGTTGTCAGGAAGAACTAGAGAAATAAAATTAGATTTCAGATCAAAGTGATTAGAAGTAGGAAATAGAAGTGTTATCTTTCCATCAAGTTTAGTCTAGAATTTTTGTCTGTGTTCTTTGTTTAGCTTGGGATTCTGTTTGTTTGTTTGTTTGTTTGTTTGTTTGTTTGTTTGTTTGTTTGTTTGGATGGCGTTTTTATAATTTTGAAAATCTTTTAAAAGATAGATTTTACTTATCTTTTTTCCCCTCGATCAGATGACATAATGAGGAATATGAGGGAATCTTCGTCCACTTTCGAACTTTTCCTGACCAACTGGTCACGGACTGTCCATTACATGGGTCTTTCTTTGGATATCTTTCCACGAGTTTTCAACGCAATGAAAGATTGGATTACATCTGACGAGGCATATCCCAGGTACGTAAAGTCATCTTTAGGCATTCTTGGATCTTATCGATAATAGGAGATGAAGTTGACGTTACTCAGTTAATTGTTTTTGTTTAGAACAGCAGATAAGTGATAACACTTGACTTATTGTCGTCCGCATCCTGATCAACCGATTGGGATGCCTCGGCTGTTTGTTTAATTCTATTGACGAATTCCCGCCATTTATATCAATAATAATATGCAAGGGACTGTAACACGTCTGAAAGATCTTTTCCTGACCTTAATTCTTGGTGGTTTTGGAGGCGGTTCTAGTCTCTCTCTCTCTCTCTCTCTCTCTCTCTCTCTCTCTCTCTCTCTCTCTCTCTCTCTGTGTGTGTGTGTGTGTGTGTGTGTGTGTGTGTGTGTGTGATTATTATTGTGTTGGCGTTTGTTCTTGGTATCCTTCGATATAATTTATTTGTCTTGACCCGATTTTGTAAGTTCTGCCCCCCATGGCTTTCTGTGCTGGAATATCATTGTCTATTTTAAGTCTATGTGTCCAAATAGTCTCAGTCGTGCTTTAAACATTTGGGTTGAAAGTAGAGTTTCGTTGAATTTCTATAGGTGTTCAGTTCTTACTAAATTATTCCTGATAGACAATGCACGTAAATAACCAAAACAATACCCCTAGTTTTGTGTGATGGTAACGATTGTTTTTTTGCTTAACCGAACCGAACAAACCCAAGACGAGTTTGAATATACAAACCAGTGAATTAAATCCGCGGGTACAATGTCATGATAGTCGGTAACATAAGTAAAATCAAATATGAACATCTATGTTACGGATTTCACGCCCTGGCAGGCCATAATATAGAAGCAGAATTCTATTCCATTCAGTACAAGCCGTATGTGTCCTCTTTGTACTTGAACTCAGGCCATCTCGGTTACAGCCTACAGCCATCTAACTAGGCAATGCTGGGCGGAAAGAGAAAACTTTTTTTTCAAAATGACATTCTTATCAAAATTGCAAAATTATTTTTTTTTTATCAATGTGGGGAGTAAGAGGAGGAGGGCGAAAATGAAAAGGGGGTGGTAGAGAGGGAGGAGGAGGAAAAGGAGTAGGAGAAAGAGTTGTAGTAGTAAGACTGGCTGTTTGAATGACACTTGCTGAGAATTGTATGAATCGGCCACAAAGTTTTAAAAATTCGAGGAGTTTAGCTGCTCTCTCCATCCATGTTGTTAATTGTTTCCATTGGTCACGGTCCTAAGCTAGAGTTTTGAGGCTGTCAAGATCTTGTGGCTTTACTGCGAAGGGTACTGCAGTTTTTCTTAGTTCTTCAGGGATTAAATCGGCCACATCTGAATTCGGAAATTTCTGATATGTAAACAGATCCTGATGTTGGTGGTCTCCCTACATATTTGTTGCCATGTAGGAAATATTCTGTCATTGCAGTTTGGGCTGGTATGTTATCTTCTCGACGTAAGATTTGACCAAATGGCTTCCATCACTGTTCTTTTATTATTGTACTCAGGCGTTGGATCCTGGTTCTTTCATTGAGATCAGTATTTGTAATTGTCTCTGGTCAATAGATTCCGATTGACTTGACTTAGATGCCTTTCGCGTCTCGACCGAAAGATCGGGTCGCCTTGGCTGTTTCCAGTATTTCCTGTGTGAGGTGTCTCCAATATTGCCGGTCCTCTGCTAGGGTTCTCAGATTTTCAAGGTCCCCTGCCGTTATGAGACTAATGCTTTGTCCAAGTGTTGTGAGGTTTTTGTTTAGGATCACAGGGAGTGTTGTGATCGGTCTTCCTCTGAAAAGGTTCCCGTGTTTTTGGAAGTATCCCGACATGGCTTGGTTTGCTGGTATGTTTTTGTCCCTGCGTAGTATGTGACCGAAAAGTTGCCATCGTTGTTGTAGAATGTCAAGGGAGATTGGTCTTTCTTTTGTGATCTTATAGAGTGATTCATTTGAGATCTTTTTGGGGTATTTGATGTCCAGTACCCTTCTTAGCTGTGTGCGATGGAAGGCATCCAGATGTTCTTCTTCGGATTTTGTCAACGCCCAAGTGCCGCAGTTATACAGAAGTACCGGTTTTACAAGAGCATGGTACAGTTTCAGTTTGGTTTTTCTCTTTATTTTGTCACCTCTAATCCATACATTGGTGAGTTTACTGAGTGCGGCGTTTGATAGCTGTTTTCTTCTTTGTACATCCTCGGTGTCTCCAATTAGTGAGCCGACTTTCTTTGTTCTTTTCCATTCCTCTTTGTTCCTCGATATTGTTGTAAATTCGGTTTTATTTGCATTGACTTGGAGGTTATATTTCATGAGGGTATTTTGTATGATGTCTATATTTGCTGGTGTTGATCCAATAAAATCGACATCATCTGCATAGGCGATTTCTCTAGGGATTGCATTCTCAATATGAGTCGTTGGTTTTGGAATGACTTTTCGAACTTCTTTCAGAGCGTGTTCTAAGTATATTGTGAACAGAATCGGGCTCAGACTATCTAGATTCCGATTACGCGACGTAATTGTTTGCGGTGGTATGAGTCAAGGAGAATGTGGAGGAGGGAGGAGGGGGAGGAGGAAGAGGAGGAAGAGGAGGAGGAGGAGGAGGAGGAGGAAGAGGAGGAGGAGGAGAAGAAGAAGAAGAAGAAGAAGAAGAAGAAGAAGAAGAAGAAGAAGAAGAAGAAGAAGAAGAAGAAGAAGAAGAAGAAGAAGAAGAAGAAGAAGAAGAAGAAGAAGTTTCACCAATGCATTTGTCCATACATAATAACACAAGACTGTATGTGTTTCTACAAATCTTCAGGAGAATTCTTGACGACATGTCAGAACTTAAACGAGAGAAGATGAGCCTGGATTCTTTGGCGAGAAGGAACAAACATCACGTGGACGAGTTTCGTAGTAAAGTCACGAGGTCTCAGCATCACTCGAAGAAATTGAAGGAAAAACTACAAAGGTCAATGGATGACAGGAAGCAGTGCAGGAAACGAGAGTTGTCTATCTTGGAAAAGGCCAGTAAGGTTGGTTGTGGTAATGATGGTGTTGATGATTATATCGGTGACAGGGCTCTCTATAGGGAACGAGATTAGCCGAAGAGTAGCGTCCCTTTATTGGACGTCACCTTACAGAGAGAACGTCAAAATGGTTTAACGCATGCGTCTCTCTCGTCCTCGCTTTCGGTGAAGTGTCTCATGCCGCACAACCAACATGACGTTCTCTCTCTAATAACTTTTCCGCTCGTGACTTCCAATCAAGGGACGCTACTCTTCCGCTAATCTCATTCCCTATCGGTTGATTTGGTGCTATGTACCCCTGTATTTTCATGTTTAGAAATAGAAACAGCATTATTTTTTTTAAATTATCAAATTTGTCAAAAATATGTTAAACAAACTGCCTTTTAGATAAAACGCGTACATCAGGCGACCAACCAAGCAATGTCATATCAATGCGATTATGAAACTGTGACGTGGTCTGATGATGTAACTGACACTTTTCCCTACCTCTCACTTTCATTAATTTGGTCCCACCCTCTCTGGTCCCACTCAACCACAAGCACCATTTTACACTATAATCTACAGTCCAACAACAGCTGATTAGCCCCGAAAAAGAGTTCAACTTTGCCATCTCGCTGTAGCGGGAAAAAAGCCTGCCTTGGCTGCCCAGAGATTCTTGTTCGAGCTATTAATAGCACTGATTGTTGTGCTCAACGTTAGCAAATTATGCTATTTATGTCAATGTGGTAGCCACAGCTATATATAAGATTTATAATATCAATTGTCAGAAATCACGACTTTGTTTGCAGGAAAAAGAAACATTCGATTGAAATATAAGATATAAAATAAAATGTACTTACTAAGACTATAATTATGCCGATCAAGGTAGCGGACTATCAATTTATAGATTCCCTCTCTCTCTCTCTCTCTCTCTCTCTCTCTCTCTCTCTCTCTCTCTCTCTCTCTCTCTCTCTCTCTCTCTCTATCTATCTATCTATCTCTCTATCTATCTCTCTATCTATCTATCTCTCTCTCTCTCTCTCTCTCTCTCTCTCTCTCTCTCTCTCTCTCTCTCTCTCCCAGACTGACGAAGAACTCAAGCAGAGACGAAAGGAATTGGCTAGAACCCTCCAGAAACTGAGTAAACAAAACAATGAATCAGCAGGCAGCAGCAGTGCCCGGACAGAGATCGAGGACGACTCGCCAGAGCTGACCCATGAAATAACCAAGTGAGAAATGGCGATGATTTCTAATGGTTTGCATCCGTTACAAAGTGTAAATAAAAGAAATCAAAATTTTTATAAAGAGCAATATCCACTAAACGTGTTCAAAGCACTTTACCAAGCTAACAACAACACTTAAGATTTAGGATTTATGTGCGGCTATGTGGTCTTATGGTATGACACTCGCTTTCGGATCGGAAGGTCCTGGGTTCGAGCCTCGCGCTCGGCGCATAGTTGAGTCCTTGGAAAAGGCTCTTTACTCACATTCTCTCACCGTACCCAGGTGTAAAATGAGTACCTGGTCGTTAACAGCGTTGTCTTAGTCCGAAAAATTGTAATATCGCCTAACAGGCGTCATGTCCCGTCCTACATGATAAATGCTGTTGACCAGGGACCCCTTGTAAAGCGCTTTGAGCACATTTAGTGGATATTGCGCTATATAAAGCTCAATTAGGACGAGACATGACGCCTGAGAGGAGCCGTTACAATATTTTTTTTCGATAGAGACCACGTTGTTACCAGTTACTCATTTTATACCTGAGTATGTTGAGAGATATGTGAGTTAAGAGCCTTTTTCAAGGACTCAGCTTAGCGTATCCCATAGAGGGAATCTAACCAGGTAACTAGCGTTCATTTCTTATTTACCTTTGTGTCGGTTTGGATTTGTATGTCAACTAGTGTGATTCTTGGGAAATTTGACAAAATTTGGTTGCTAATTAAATTAAAAAAGTATGATCGCCTATTTGTACGGATTGAAATTATTCTTATTTTATTTATTCCAACACGAAATCTTAACTAATCCAATTTATACGATTTTTGTTTCTTTTCTGGTAATACTCTTGTCACTGACCACACATATTTAATAGGATTGGCATTACATATAAGTGATATCACGTGACCCACCGCCTCAAAGCTGTGTTTTGTCGGGACAGCGAGGGTGGTAAAACAGAATTTATCGCCAATATAGACAGCTTATGCCACATTCTGGATTCAAAAAGTAAAATGGCATTTCTCTGATCTTGTTCACCCCAAAATAATACCAGATTGAGGCAAAAGGTTACCTCACATGATATCTGTATATACTTTTTTTCTTCTCTCTATTCATCTTCAATTAGGCTAGAGAAAAAGATGAAACGACTAAAGACAGACCTGAGATCTGTAAAGATAGAGAGAGTATCAGCACAGAAGGAATTTCATCGAATGCAGGTGGGGATATCAGGGCCTCCATTTATGTATGGATAACACACATAATTAATTAATTAATTAATTAATTAATTAATTAATTAATAATAATAATAATAATAATAATAATAATAATAATAATAAATAATAATAATAATAATAATAATAATAATAATAATAATAATAATAATAATCTTTATTGTCCAAATAGGCAATTATTGTTATGCAGTTGCATCTAACACAATGCCGGGATTACAATGATCCATACGTGTAGATTTGACGTGTAGTGTAGCTAGCTGCGTGAAGACCGAGCGATGGAATGGCCCAAACCACTTGGCCGTGACGAGCGGGCGACACTGCCTGCTGTGTGTGTGAGCCCTGGCGGCTATCCATCGATAGCCTCATTACAATTACTTATAATATCATCACAATGTTTCATCTCCTTGTAAATATATCAAGATAGTTTATCGTGCACTATCAGAGCATTCCTTTGTGAACCCCGAAAGGTAATGTCGATTGGAATGACGTGTTATAACCGATGGATTGTTACCCATTCTACCGATCTACAAAACGCGCGATAATCCATGGATTGTTACATCATGTTGAAGATCCACGGAAAGCAAATCGACAGAACGCGCCTAACACATACAAATATTGTTGCCCGTTCAATCTACGCAATGACACAATATTTATTATTCTAGAGTTGAATATAACTAGAACTCATTTTCTATTGTCTTCATAGACGATGGTATTTTCAACGTTGTAAGAGAACTCCACGGCCCTTTGTACTTGGTCATGAAGAAATACTTTCTGCATTCCAAATTGCTTCTCAAATTATATTTAAAATTAGAATTTCCAGTAGACAACCCAGTCAAAAGTTTTAAGTCTTAAATTTGAATTTTTGTTCATTAAAAATCTCATTCTTCCATTCTTTTAAGCTCAAATTTTAACACATGAATAAACGCATAGATGCTGCTTTGCGATATTTTTTGTAATTTTTTCGTCTTTATGAATGAGAAAGAATGAAGTCAAGTGTTTTAGTATCAAAACTATATATGTGTATAAACGTTATCGATTTGTATTTGGTGAGTTAGCAAAGCTTGGCTAGAAGGCAGAGACTGCTGTTTTCGACAGGAATTTTAAAAATTAAAAATGTCACTCTTATAATCCATGAAAAGGTGATTGGCTGGACTGGATCTCAATTGTTCGTGTATTCATAGAATATGTCCGTCCCAGAATCAACTGGGATGTTTGTTTGGGGGGGTGGGGGGATTTGTTTTGGGGGGGGGGGTGGTTGTTGGGTTTTTTGGTTTTTTTTTGTTGTAGTTTATTTGTATTTGAGGGATTGGTTTTTGTTTTGTCTGTTTTTTTGTTTTTTGTTGTTTTTTTTCGTGGGTATTTTTTATGTTTTTTGTTGTTGTTAAACACTATAATGTAGGAAACAGAAATGTATTTGTTGCATGCGTATCTTGAAATCCATGAATTTGTTTCTGTCAGGTTCTATGTGAAAAGAATAATAAGATTGAGACGGAAGTCATTGATGACGCGCAGGACGCCTCACAGGATGCCAGGGACGTGGAGGAGGAGAAGAGGATTATGGGGGAAAAGATACAGGCCTTGACCCGAATACGATCCATCAAATTGAATCCGAACACGGTCAAGGTCATATTCTACGAGGGGTACACTCCGGGACGAAAATTTGACGCCATTGGTCAGATTTTGTTTATTTCTCTTTCTACATATACAGATTTTTTCATCTTTTCCTCCTCCTCTTCATCTTCCTCCATCATCACCGCCATCACCACCACAACCATTTTCCTCCTCATCATCTTCCTCCATCACCACCGCCATCACCAACACAACCATTTTCCTCCTCCTCATCTTCCTCCATTACCAACGCCATCATCACCACAACCATTTTCCTCCTCCTCATCTTCCTCCATCACCACCGCCATCATCACCACAACCATTTTCCTCCTCCTCTTCATCTTCCTCCATCACCACCGCCATCACCACCACAACCATTTTCCTCCTCCTCATCTTCCTCCATTACCACCGCCATCACCACCACAACCATTTTCCTCCTCCTCTTCATCTTCCTCCGTTACCACCGCCATCACCACCACAACCATTTTCCTCCTCTCACATCCTTCCCTCCATCACCACCGCCATCACCACCACAACCATTTCCTCTCCTCTCTCCTCATCTTCCTCCATTACCAACGCCATCATCACCACAACCATTTTCCTCCTCCTCATCTTCCTCCATCACCACCGCCATCACCAACACAACCATTTTCCTCCTCCTCATCTTCCTCCATTACCAACGCCATCATCACCACAACCATTTTCCTCCTCCTCATCTTCCTCCATTACCAACGCCATCACCACCACAACCATTTTCCTCCTCCTCATCTTCCTCCATCACCACCGCCATCACCACCACAACCATTTTCCTCCTCCTCATCTTCCTCCATCACCACCGCCATCACCACCACAACCATTTTCCTCCTCCTCTTCATCTTCCTCCGTTACCACCGCCATCACCACCACAACCATTTTCCTCCTCCTCATCTTCCTCCCACACCGCCATCACCACCACAACATTTCCTCCTCCTCATCTTCCTCCATACCACCGCCATCACCACCACAACCATTTTCCTCCTCCTCTTCATCTTCCTGCTACCACCGCCATCACCCCACAACCATTTCCTCCTCCTCTTCATCTTCCCGTTACCACGCCATCACCACCACAACCATTTTCCTCTCCTCTCTTCCTCCATCACCACGCCATCACCACCACAACCATTTCCTCTCCTCTACTCCATACCCGCCATCACCACCACACACCATTTTCCTCCTCCTCTTCATCTTCCTCCGTTACCACCGCCATCACCACCACAACCATTTTCCTCCTCCTCATCTTCCTCCCTCCTCAACCAGCCCATCACCACCACAACCATTTTCCTCCATCCTCAATCTTCTCTCCTACCACCGCCATCACCACCACAACCATTTTCCTCCTCCTCTTCATCTTCCTCCTTACCACCGCCATCACCACCACAACCATTTTCCTCCTCCTCTTCATCTTCCTCCGTTACCACCGCCATCACCACCACAACCATTTTCCTCCTCCTCATCTTCCTCCATCACCACCGCCATCACCACCACAACCATTTTCCTCCTCCTCTTCATCTTCCTCCATCACCACCGCCATCACCACCACAACCATTTTCCTCCTCCTCTTCATCTTCCTCCATCACCACCGCCATCACCACCACAACCATTTTCTCCTCCTCTTCATCTTCCTCCATCACCACCGCCATCCACCACCATTTTCCCCTCTCTCATCTTCCTCCATCACCACCGCCATCACCACCAAACCATTTCCCCATCACCACCGCCATCACCACCGCACCACCACCAACCATCTTCCGCCATCACCACCGCCATCACCACCACAACCATCTTCCTCCATCACCACCGCCATCACCACCACAACCATTTTCCTCCTCCTCTTCATCTTCCTCCATTACCACCGCCATCACCACCACAACCATTTTCCTCCTCCTCTTCATCTTCCTCCATTACCACCGCCATCACCACCACAACCATTTTCCTCCTCCTCTTCATCTTCCTCCATTACCACCGCCATCACCACCACAACCATCTTCCTCCATCACCACCGCCATCACCACCACAACCATCTTCCTCCATCACTACCGCCATCACCACCGCCATCACCACCGCCATCACCACCGCCATCGGCACCACAACCATTTTCCTCCTCCTCTTCATCTTCCTCCATCACCACCGCCATCACCACCACAACCATTTTCCTCCTCCTCTTCATCTTCCTCCATCACCACCGCCATCACCACCACAACCATCTTCCTCCATCACCACCGCCATCACCACCACAACCATCTTCCTCCATCACCACCGCCATCACCACCACAACCATCTTCCTCCATCACCACCGCCATCACCACCACAACCATCTTCCTCCATCACCACCGCCATCACCACCACAACCATCTTCCTCCATCACCACCGCCATCACCACCACGACCATCTTCCTCCATCACCACCGCCATCACCACCACAACCATCTTCCTCCATCACCACCGCCATCACCACCACAACCATCTTCCTCCATCACCACCGCCATCACCACCACAACCATCTTCCTCCATCACCACCGCCATCACCACCACAACCATCTTCCTCCATCACCACCGCCATCACCACCACAACCATCTTCCTCCATCACCACCGCCATCACCACCACAACCATCTCCATCACCACCACAACCATCTTCCTCCATCACCACCGCCATCACCACCACAACCATTTCTATTTTCTTTTCAACCTTTCATCCACCTGAGCTTCGAAGATTATCTTGATCGCTCTGGCCAGGCAGATTAGATGAAAGCAAACAAGGAAAACATTCAAATCGCATCTTAAAACGTTCTTATTCGAAAAATACTTTTACTCATAGTCTATGTATTATTTTATAATCGTGTAATTTGTGTCATGCTAATTAGATATGCTGTGTTTTATAATTTTATTATTTTTATTAAATGGATTGTATTTTTATTGTAGCCGCAATTCCACGGAAAGCGCTATACTTACATCATTATTAGGGGCAGAGTGGCTCAGCGGTACGGTCTTTGCTTCCTACCCGAAAGGTACCGAGTTCGATCACCCGCCGCTGCGTTGTGTGGCCTTGAGCAAGTCACCTAGCCCTAGCTCACTTTGCGGCGCTGCTCTGCGGCTGACGCCAGGGTTATTCCAGTTTTCCCTTGGAATAGACCCTAAAGACAAATTTCCCTTGGGGATGAATAAATGGAATTTATTTATTTATTTATTTTATATTGTACAATGAAAATCGATGTAATTTGATATAAATATGCCGCATATTATATGAGAATATAAACGTACTAAATGGAATTTTTATTTGTTTATTCATGCATTAATTCCGTGTTTTTTTAAATCTTAGATCCCCTCGACGAAGCTTGCAAAGTTGCTGCATCTGATATAGGCAAAGATTGGCCGAGTCTTTATCAAAAGTTGCCTTTTTGTCCAGACAGAGATGCTAGTACTCGTATGCAGGATATTAACAGTAAGTATATTGGTGGCCTCTTTGCAACTAGTGGGATTGATACGCGAAAATGTGAACATTATTATTATTGTTATTGTTATCATCATCATTTTGATTATCATTATAATAAAATAAAAGAAACCCCTTCCCATTGACCCCCACCCATTTCAGTTTAACACAATCTCCACCCTCGCCACCACAATGTCATCAAAGCATTGGTTACGGTTCGAACACGATTGCGGAAAAAAGAAACCCAAAAATAATTTTTATAATGAATTTGTCAGGACACATTTTCCTTATTTTGGCCACAATAAATTGATGTTATAAATGGATAGATTAATTTGACCTTTTGACATGTTGGTGTTGTCAAACTATCGACTTTAAATACAAGGATTATGGCCAAAATGAGAGAAAATGTTTTTGTAAGTGACTGTAAACCCTTTTCCTCCTCTCTCCCTCAGTCCTCCCCCTAGTCTTCTTCTTCTTCTTCTTCTTCTTCTTCTTCTTCTTCTTCTTCTTCTTCTTCTTCTTCTTCTTCTTCTTCTTCTTCTTCTTCTTCTTCTTCTTCTTCTTCTTCTGTCAAAAACCTGAGTTGAATAATATAGTCGTGTCATATCATCCAGAAAGCTTATTTTCCCCTTGCCTTGAAGTGTTGTACGGTTGTTTCCCTAACCATCCCTCTGACTCCACGATTTTCATGTTCAATTCTAAGACATTCCTTATGTCTTTGTTAATTTATAATGTACTTGCTCCTACTTTGTCAATGCGTTTTGCTTCCGGTTGGTCTTGATGGTGTGTTTGAATTGTCGACCACACGAAATAGCACGGTAAAATACTCTGACACAAATCTGTATAAACAATTTGACTTTTTCTTCTCTTCTTCTTCTTTTTCGTCTTGTGGAAACCTCCAATATTGTCGAGGATCACTCCACAGTTTGTAGGGTTTTACATTGTAAACTTGTTAAAACTCTGCACATAATACTAATAAAAAATACATAGATAAAAAAGTCACTTTCTTTGAAACTGTTCGAATTCTCATTGACATATTCTTCCATTTCCCTTTTGAAACCAGCCTTTGACTCCAACAGTGCGCCAGACAGTAGTCGAGGTGCTGCATATCGGAGCCTGGAACGCTGGAAACGTTTGAGCCAAGAGGCGTCTGTGAACGCTCTGACGCGGACTTTGAAGGCGATGAAGAAACAGGAAGTGGCCAAAAAAGTTGAGAAGAAAATCATTACGGTTAATTAGTCACGTGGTCCTTTTAAGTATTTTTTTTCTTTTGATTTTTTCTTTTGTTTTGCGGGTTTTTTGGTTTTTTTAATTTCTCTAGATTTATAGCCAGGATGTAGTTTACGTTAGTTACTATTTGTTATGTGGTTTGTTCTGGATCAAAGAAGTGGTCATGTCTCACCAATTGCAATATCTCCAACAGACTATTCGTGGTTACAAACATAATATTATTTGTGTTGTTTAAAAATTTAGTTACTGTTTAGCATGATAGAGCTGGTGGTTATTTTGACTAAATAGTCTACACATTATCAAAGGGGCGAGGTATCAATCTGAGTATTTCAAAAATGTTTTAACGTTATCCCCTGGAAACAACGCTGGGACCAGAATACTGCGATTACTAAGTTGATTTCAATATTGATTGATTTTGTTATAAGACGAGAAAGTGCACGCTGTGTTAAAAGTGTTCGAGTTCAAGTCTTTATCTGAAAAAAGGCGAATTACCCTTCAATGTCTTTATCTGAAAATGGCGAATTACCCTTCAATGTCTTTATCTGAAAATGGCGAATTACCCTTCAATGTCTTTATCTGAAAATGGCGAATTACCCTTCAATGTCTTTATCTGAAAATGGCGAATTGCCCATCACAGCAGTTTTTATACAATTATGTGGTGACTTTCTCCATTATTGTGTCATTGAGTTGAAAGATAAATGTTTAATAGTTGACCAAATTTGTTGGTGCTGGTAATATCTAGAATTTCTGGTGGGAGAATGTTCCGTTTCTTGATGGTTCTTGGGAAGAAATTGCTTTTATATGTGTTGGGGTTGTGTATTGGGATTGTGAACTTACTGCTAAGACAATTTCTTGTGCATGTACAGTGCTGTTTTGTAAAATATTGTGGTAGAGTTACTGCCGATTTGTTGGAATTTACTGTTATGTGGAGAAGTTGGAGGCGCTTTTCATTTTCCGCAAACTCTCCAATGTTTTCCATTTCAACAGTTTCAGGGCCTCAGTGAAGCATCCAGGTTCGTGCAAGTAATTGTTGGTGACAAACCTCAAAGCTGCCCTTTGAACTTGTCCGAGTTTCTTGATGTAGCCTTGCTGATTAGGATCCTAGACAGTGCACGCGTATTCCAATACGGGTCTGACTACAGCATTGTATGCCTGTTCACCTTTGGTAGTTATAATTCGTTTGTTTTTTGTTTGTTATTGGCATTACAAAGCATTTCTCGGGGAGGAATTTCATCTACCAGGTGTGTGTTCATGATAAAAGTGAGTCAAGATCAATCTGTAATATTTCTGCCTCGTTCTGGGTTTCAATGACTCGAAATAAGAGGCTGTCATCTGCGAACAGTTTGAACTTGGTAAAAGTTGATACGTTTCTTCCTACGTTAATGAATGTTACAAAAGCAGACCGGTCCAAGGACAGTTCCTTGAGGTACCCCCGATAAAACGTCACATGTCCATCCACGACCACTTCCTGAGTTCTATCGCAAAACCAGTCTTCAAGCCAATAAAGTAGCTGTTGTTCCTTTTGTTATGAGTCGTTTTCTTCGTCAATGTCTTTTAGCGGGACTTTTGGTCATTCTTTTTAATTCCACGGTGTTCCAGTTTTCTGAGGATTCTATCAAATGCATTAGAAAATTCTAAACGAGTAGATCTATTCTATATGTTGTCTGCTGTCTTATGCCTTTCCTATTTCTTCCATGGTGTTGACGAGGCCTGGCTTTCACAAGATCCTTGATTTCGTCAATCGAATAGGACATTGTGTCTTTCATAGGGAATGAGATTAGCGGAAGAGTAGCGTCCCTTGATTGGACGTCACCGGCGGAAAAGTTATTAGAGAGAGAGAACGTCATGTTGGTTGTGCGCATGCGTCTCTAGTCCTCGCTTCCGGAGACACTTCACCGAAAGCGAGGACGAGAGAGACGCATGCGCAAAACCATGTTGACGTTCAGTACGTTGATGTCCAATCAAGGGACGCTACTCTTCCGCTAATCTCATTCCCTATAGCGCTCCATGATGGAATGAATGACATGATGTGCTCGAGTGAATGACATTTGACAGACGTCAGCGACATTATGATCTAGATTGTTCTAATGTGTCTCTTATTGTCTGTCTCCATTCAATAGTAGATACAGGATTTTGTTTGTCCTTTTCTGTTTATTGAAATTTAGAATCTAAAATTGCACACCATAATTTGATTACTTATAATTATTTTCAGTCCTTCTTTACTTTAACGCCACCTTCAGCAACAAGAGGAATTACCAGTTTTCTTAATCAACACTACCGATGATAAATCATTTTCGCCGTCATCGCCATAACTAATATCATTTTCGCCGCTGTAGTCATTTTTTATTATTATAACCATCCCAAACATTCATGATGATGATGATGTTCATAATGTTCATCATCATCATCATCATCATCATCATCATCATCATCATCATCATCATCACCATGATCATCGTCGTCGTCGTCGTCGTCGTCGTCGTCGTCATATCAGGATCATCACTTCTACACAACATCATCCCCCTTTTCAGTGCCTAGATATGATCTCAATAAATATTTATATCAAAACCAAAACAGTGTTTGAACATCGTGTTGATAGTATCTAGATCTACTTCCGTTTGTCATTGTTATTATTTTGGATTGTTGCTATTTTGTCGTCTGTTTGTTGGGGTTTTTTTTTTTCGTTTAGTTGTTTGTTTGTTTGTTGTTTTACTTTATTATTATTATTTATTATTATTATTATTATTATTATTATTATTATTATTATTATTATTATTATTATTATTATTATTATTAGTATATAGTATAGTAGTAGTAGTAGTAGTAGTAGTAGTAGTAGTATTATAGTAGTAGTAGTAGTAGTAGTAGTAGTAGTAGTAGTAGTAGTAGTAGTATAGTAGTTAGTATTATCTCATTATTATTATTATTATTATTATTATTATTATTATTATTATTATTATTATATTATTTTATTATTATTATTATTATTATTATTATTATTATTATTATTATTATTATTATTATTATTATTATTATTCATTATTATTATTATTTATTATTATTATTTTTATATATTATTATCATTATTTATTATTATTATTATTATTATTATTATTATTATTATTATTATATTTTATTATTATTATTATTATGTTATTATATTCATCATCATCATTATTATTATTATTATTATATCATCATCATCATCATCATCATCATCATCATCATCATCATCATCATCATTATTATTATTATTATTATTATTATTATTATTATTATTATTATTATTATTATTACTTAAATTTCCCTTAAATCGAAGGTTGTTGGTTTTGAAATATGTGGTCATTCTGATAATAGTGATGATGGTGGTGTTTTAGTTTTTGGTTGGCCGTACGTAGTAAATGATTTTACAATTGTCTAGAACACCTTTTGCCATGAGTAAGTAAATCAGGTAAGGCCAGGTTGAAATGATATTATTATGATTCCACTCAGAGCGCATCTGGTCAGTAAAGAAAGGAATGTTTGACCAGCACAGCTCTCCCTCCTTCCTTTGTAAATTCGAGAACGCTTACTACAAGCACACGTGCTCGTTGGTAATGGGTATTGAACCTTTTCCAGCGGAGGTCGATTTTGCTCTAGCCAGACATAGGATCTTACAGATTTGACAGAGATGCTGCTCGAACGCCATTAACTCACTCAACCCTAACACCGACTATATCCGTAGTTTTCCCGGATTACTTTTACCCCACGCCTATTTATTACATTTTTCTGAGACAAATTATAGGCGTAGTATCAAAGCTAATGATTTGGTGTTTGCATGTTAATGACAGTTGAATAAAACTATCTATGTAAATGCTCATTTTAATACATTCTTTCCTGTTTTGAAAAGTTGCAAAAATCTCTAGGATTGAGTGAGTTAAAAACTAGTCATGCCAAGTCATTTAGCCATTATAAATAATAAATAAAATAAATAAAATTCTCTTTATTCATCCCCAAGGGGAAATTTGTCTCTAGGGTCTATTCCAAGGGAAGACTGGAATAACCCTGGCGTCAGCCGCAGTGCAGCGCCGCAAAGTGAGCTAGGGCTAGGTGACTTGCTCAAGGCCACACAACGCAGCGGCGGGTGATCGAACTCGTTACCTTTTGGGTAGGAAGCAAAGACCGTACCGCTGAGCCACGCTACCCCTATATATTATATTATATATTCAATTGTGAAACAGACTAGAATGTTTTTGTTTCAAAGGTTCAAGACCAATATCGACACCTTTGGGAACAACAAGAGATGAAGTGAGTAGGAAAATGCCAGAAGACAATAGAGAATAAAAAAAATTTCGCGCGGCGATGGGGGTTTGAACCCCGAAAATCTTTTATTCTCTATTGTCTTCTGGCACTTTTCTACTCACTTCATCTCTTGTTGTTACCAAAATAAGTGCCTGCTCCACTCACTTTTCTGAATTATAGACACCTTTGCTACCCACAGCTTCTAAAATAAGGAGAGAAAAAAAACACGAGCCTTAATATAGAACAATATCCATTTTACATGCTCAAAACGCTTTACAAGGGGTCCCAAGCCAACAGCAACACTTAACATGTAAGAAGAGACATGACGTCTGTTAGGCGATATTACAATTTTTTCCGACAGATCCAATGCTACTGTTCACGACCTAGTATTCATTTTACACCTGAGTACGGTGAGAAAAAGTGAGTATAAAGCCTTTTCCAAGGTATCATGATATATCAATCCACTCTTCTTGTATGAAGATTAATTAAAGCGGGGCGCCATCTTGGGGAGAAGGACATTGCTTCCAAAAACGAAATGTTCTACCGGTGTACCACGCGAGAATGACTCTACCAAAAAAAAAGACTCTAGAGTCAAATTGGTGTACGCGAGACAGAGTTATTTCCCTTTGTAGAGTGAAGAGAGTAGAATTGGCGTGGTCGGGGCTCACGCCAGGTAAACTCTAGAGTGTTGCTGACGGCCGCCAATCTAACTCTTAGAGTCTTTTTGGCGGCCGCCAATCTAACTCTAGAGTCTTATTGGAGGTAGAGTCATTCTGGCGTGCTACACCGGGACGGTAAAAGGTGACGCCCCCTACCTGCAGCGCCAGTCAACCATTGGATGTGACGTAATGGATATCGCCACCTTGGGAGCAAACAACAAAAAAACGTTACTTGTCAAGGACGTGTGAACTCTTTGACCTTTTGGTCAACCAAATGCAGAAGTGGGTGGAGCCTAAAGGTTGTACTGTTGAATAGGGAATGAAATAACGTTTTATTTCATAGCAAATATGACCCTTCGCCTCAAAACGGTATTAAGTCGGGTCGGTTAAGGTGTTGAAAATTGAATTTATAGCCAGATAGATCAGCCTTGCGTTGATTTGTATGTTTTATTAAGGAGAATCGATACCATATTTTAGGGTGCTAATGCCAAAAATTTATATTTTTGACCAGTTTAACATTAAATTCAATTTTTAAGCATCGGGTTCGTTCCGTTTTGAGACGATGGGTCACAAATACCAAGTTATTCATAGCATTATGTGAGTACAGAAAAGTGAGTGGAGCAGGCTCTTATGTTGATAACAACAAGAAATGAAGTGAGTAGGAAAGTGCCAGAAGACAATAGAGAATAAAAAATTTCGCGGCGGCGATGGGGGCTCGAACCCGCGACCTTACTGTTACGACAACACCCGCCTAGTCGGGGAGAGCATGGCTCTGATATCTGAGCTATCCACCACTCTGGGTCACGGGTTCGATCCCTCCATCGCCGTCGCGAAATTTTTATTCCCTATTGTCTTCTGGCACTTTCCTACTCACTTCGTTTCTTGTTTTGTGAGTACAGCGCGACAGGGAAACGTAATTTTGAAACACACACTGTATTTCTCTATGTCTCAGTGTTAGTTTGCCTTTTGCCTATATTATTATTGTTCGTGTATAATGAATGCTAATCAGCTGAGCGGGCGTCTCACTGTTTATTTACGTGCCTGTTTATCTTTGAATGCCAGAGATAAATGGATATTGTGAGTTAGCACGACCGATAATCATAGTAGTCCTTTAGAGCAGTCATACGGCTCATGGAGCCGAAGATTATCCCGGTTTCTATAGCGTGAAACGGAAAATAACAATTGTTTGCTAACCTTTGGATAGGACGCTAGTTTATCGTAAAGCATGGATGATAAGAGCGCTTTAACCCAGCCAGGTTGTTGAATTAATATTTAACAATTGACATAATAATATAATAATAATAAATTGATTGAAATGAGTGAGTATTCAATGGTTGGTGAGGAGGAGGAAGAGAGGTATGATGATGATATATATATATATATATATATATATATATATATATATATATATATATACATATAGAGAGAGAGAGAGAGAGAGAGATAGAGAGAGAGAGAGGGGGGGGGCGAATAGGGGGCCAGGAGGGGGGGGGGGTGAGAAAAAGAAGAAAAAGATGATGATGAACCTTAACTGTTAGAGGAGTGAAAGAGGAGGGGAGGATGAGGAGGAGATGAGGAGGAGAACGAGTAAAGAGAGAGAGAGTGAGAGAGAGATAGAGAAGAAGAAGAAGAAGATGATGATGATGATGATGATGATGATGATGATGATGCTGACGATATAGTGATAATGATTATGAAGAAAGAGAAGAAGAAGAAGAAGAAGAAGAAGAAGAAGAAGAAGAAGAAGAAGAAGAAGAAGAAGAAGAAGAAGAAGAAGAAGAAGAAGAAGAGGAGGAGGAGGAGGAGGAAGAAGAAGAAGAAGAAGAAGAAGAAGAAGAAGAAGAAGAAGAAGAAGAAGAAGAAGAAGAAGAAGAAGAAGAAGAAGAAGAAGAAGAAGAACAACAACAACAACAACAGCCATAAGACGGAGAAGAAGAATGAAACTTGAAGAGTTGGAGAAAGAGAGATATATATATATATATATATATATATATATATATATATATATAGAGAGAGAGAGAGAGAGAGAGAGAGGGAGAGAGAGAGAGAGAGAGAGAGAGAGAGAGTCAATGAGTACGCCACCCTATATCTATCTGATACTCTCTCGCCATCAGCACAACGTTTATATTGGAATATTTCCTATTTCTACGAGTCAGCACTTACATTCCACGTACACCGTTAGGCCTATCCACTACCTATCCAGACATGACCACTTTACACAACGTAAAGATTTAGCCTGCTACCTACTTTGGTTTTCACACGCTCACTCACTCACTCACAACAGTCACACAAGAGATATACATATTTTCAACCCACATTTCTATCCTATGCATTTACATTCCTCAGAACGGCTTGAGTACTCAACAATATTATCACAATAAAACTCGGGCTATTTCTTTCTAAAGTTCTTCAAAGAAACAAGATAGTTCAAAGTTCATAGAAATTTGGCGTTTTAGAGAGAATCTTCGTGTTTTGGATATTATCCACATCAAGTTGTTTTGGTAATCTGTGTTTACGTTTATCAAGGTAAGAGAATTGTTGCATCTGCTTAGTATTAAAGGTAGTGGTAGCTGTGGTGATGGTAGTAGGTGGTAGTTGTAGTAGTAGTAGTATTAGTAGTAGTAGTAGTAGTAGTAGTAGTAGTAGTAGTAGTAGTAGTAGTAGTAGTAGTAGTAGTAGTAGTAGTAGTAATATGGCTTAACAGGCATCCTGTCTCGTCCTACATGTTAAGTGTTGCTGTTAACCAGGGACCCATTGTAAAGCGCTTTGAGCACGTTTAGTGGATATTGCGCTATATAAAAGCTCATTTTAACATTGACCAAATTCACTATACTTCCAAACTCGCTTTACAGCAAAATTTTCCTTGGTCCCAAACATGAACAGAAAGATAGATAAACAGATGGATAGATAAATAGATAGATAGATAGATAGATAGATAGATAGATAGATAGATAGATAGATAGATAGATAGATAGATTTATTAATAAATAGAGAGATAGATAGATAGATAGATAGATAGATAGATAGATAGATAGATAGATAGATAGATAGATAGATAGATAGATAGATAGATAGATAGATAGATAGATTTATTAATAAATAGAGATATAGATAGATAGATAGATAGATAGATAGATAGATAGATAGATAGATAGATAGATAGATTTATTAATAAATAGAGATATAGATAGATAGATAGATAAATAGATAGATAGATAGATAGATAGATAGATAGATAGATAGATAGATAGATAGATAGATAGATAGATAGATAGATAGATGGGGGGTCGGTAGATAGAAGTGTACTGCAATTTTCTAGTCTCAGAAATCAAATGACAAACTCTAAAACTCATTCCATTAATTTTTTTCTTTCAGGTCTTAGATTACTTGTCTGGAACACAATGGCATTTTATTGTGGTTGACTCGTGTCTCGTTGTTTAAAGACATTTAATAATGGGTCGAGCCAGCGGCGTGGTTGTGAAGTCAGTTGCTTGGCCATAGATTCGAACCCTGGGCCCGTTTTCATGAACGCGGACTGGCGCTTAGTAATTTACTAGTCTAGTAAATGACTTGCTAGTCTTAAGCCTAAGCGAAACAAGTGATAAATCAAATCGGATTTCATGAACGTTTTCTAGTTTCTGACTAGCTAAGTCTCTTGCCTAGAAGTGGACGTTGTAAGGACTGTGCTGTTTTGTGCTGGTAACATCCCGGTCTCTAGTACACGATGGCATGTAAGATACCCGCCTTCATACTGTCAACGCAAAAGATTTCCAAAGAGGAAATTAGCAACACATCCGGTATAGATGATATTTGGTTCTTTTTATATTTTAACTTACTTTTGTCAGGATGAGTCAAATCACGTGATATTGTCATTGGACTGTTAGACTACAATGGTGTCGATGGTCTACCTTTATGACAATGAAAGTTTCAATGGAACTGAAACAAATTGAACCAAAAAAAAAAAAAAAAAAACTACAACAAAAAACAAACAAACAAAAGAGAAAGTGTGTTCTGATTAATCACAATATTTCAGTCAGTCACATTGCCAACAGAATAACTTTTGTCTCCACTATACTGTCTAATCATTTTCTATT
>NC_088362.1:797931-802931 GCF_034508935.2 Berghia stephanieae
TATTTTTAAATTAAATTAATCTTATCATATTCTTTTTCTTCTTATATTTTCACAGAAATTATCAGCTAAAGGAGTCGAGGCAACGCTTAAATTTATCAAGGCATAACTGAATTATATTATTATGATAGTACTTTACTTATCTTAAGCATGAGACAAAAATAAACATTTTTACTCAGCCGTTTAGTCGTATACATGTTACAGTATGAGCACGAAAGCACCGTCAGGTTTCCTGTCCTTGATAAAGTGGCTGTCACGCATTTTCTCGTGGATAGTGATGAAGACCGAGATTAACATTCAGACGAGGAATGGAAGGCATCAGGAACTAGGAAATACGACTTTGATTTTTATTCAGTAAGTCTGGACAAGCAAAAAAAGATTCAAATCTCAAACAAAATGGGAATCAAGAAAAGACCAACAAATTACTTATCAATTAAGGAGCATTCACATATGATGTGACCCACGGCCTCAAAACGGTATTATGTCGATATTTACTAGAGAAAGAAATTTAAATTTTATTAAATGTGCGTGCGATTGATTGATTGATTTCTTTATTGAAAAGAATGAGTTCCATTACATGAACTTTAAAAATACAATTTTGTGATGATTGATTTTGTTATAATTTATAAAATATAATGATTATAGATTATATAGACTTTGAATGAACATTCAATTTAAGAATTAAATTTCATCCCGTGTTTAAACCATTTTAAAGACGGTTGGGGGTCAACTAAAATTACTGATTCTTACCCCCCCCCCCCTTTCCCCAGCCTTGTCATCCCCAGTTACTAACAAATGCCCCCCCCCCCCCCCCCCCCCCCGTCATGTCCCGTCCCACATGTTAAATGTTGCTGTTGTAAAGCGCTTTGAGCACATTTAGTGGATATTGCGCTATATAAAGCTCAATTTAAAAATATAAAGAAAATTAAAGTTTCATTTTAAGTTAAACGTTTTTGAACTTTTTTTTATTCAAAGATGACGATTGTCAATATCATCATCCTTGACCTTGATCATCGGAATCCTGGGATACTCGCAGGCTAGTGCAGGTTGTGCCGAGCACAGATAACACAGGACGGTAGTCTGTGGTGCCGAGGGGTGTCCAGACCACAGACCTGTCACTATCACTAATCTGTGGAGACCTATCACTGATCTGTGGTCGAGACTGAGAACCGGTAATAGCGGTACTTACAGACTACCGTCCTGTGTTATCTATGGCGGTACTGGCCCACAGAAATCTGTCCAGTGGCCTTCCCGGTAAATTCTCGAAACCGAGAAGCAGATGACCGGAGTAACACGCGAAAATTACTCCCCGAGATTGTCTTTTATAGTCTCGGGTTCGCTCCCCACCAGTGCCCACCAAATGGTGGGTGTTTTCAGAGTTCCTCCCCGCTGATGTCCACCTCCCATAGTCCCGAGTTCAAACAATCTCCACTGATATCAGCATCTCTAAGTCCCAGGTTCACTCCCCACGGGTGTCCGCCTCACACAGTTTAGGGTTCATTCCTCAGGAGTGTCTACCTCGCACAGTTGTGGATTCACTTCCCACGTGTGTCCACCTACCAGTTTCAGGTTCACTCAATCCTCACTGGTATCCACATCTCTGAATCCCGGGTTGACTCCCCACTGGTGTCCACCTGTTCTTGGTTCACTCCTAGCTGATGCCCACCTCCCATAGTCTCTGGTTCACTCCTCACTGGTGTCTCCCTGTTCTTGGTTCACTCCTAGCTGATGCCCACCTCCATAGTCTCTGGTTCACTCCTCACTGGTGTCTCCTGTTCTTGGTTCACTCTTAGCTGATGCCAACCTCCCATAGTCTCTGGTTAACTCCTAGCTGATGCCCACCTCCCATAGTCTCTGGTTCACTCCTAGCTGATGCCCACCTCCCATGGTCTCTGGTTCACTCCTAGCTGATGCCCACCTCCCATAGTCTCTGGTTCACTCCTAGCTGATGCCCACCTCCCATAGTCTCTGGTTCACTCCTCACTGGTATCCCCCTGTTCTTGGTTCACTCCTAGCTGATGCCAACCTCCCATGGTCTCTGGTTCACTCCTAGCTGATGCCCACCCCCATAGTCTCTGGTTCACTCCTAGCTGATGCCCACCTCCCATAGTCTCTGGTTCACTCCTAGCTGATGCCAACCTCCCATAGTCTCTGGTTCACTCCTAGCTGATGCCCACCTCCCATAGTCTCTGGTTCACTCCTAGCTGATGCCCACCTCCCATAGTCTCTGGTTCACTCCTAGCTGATGCCCACCTCCCATAGTCTCTGGTTCACTCCTAGCTGATGCCAACCTCCCATAGTCTCTGGTTCACTCCTCACTGGTATCCCCCTGTTCTTGGTTCACTCCTAGCTGATGCCAACCTCCCATGGTCTCTGGTTCACTCCTAGCTGATGCCCACCTCCCATAGTCTCTGGTTCACTCCTAGCTGATGCCACCTCCCATAGTCTCTGGTTCACTCCTAGCTGATGCCCACCTCCCATGGTCTCTGGTTCACTCCTAGCTGATGCCCACCTCCCATGGTCTCTGGTTCACTCCTAGCTGATGCCCACCTCCATGTCTCTGGTTCACTCCTAGCTGATGCCCACCTCCCATGGTCTCTGGTTCACTCCTAGCTGATGCCCACCTCCCATAGTCTCTGGTTCACTCCTCACTGGTGTCTCCCTGTTCTTGGTTCACTCCTAGCTGATGCCAACCTCCCATAGTCTCTGGTTCACTCCTAGCTGATGCCCACCTCCCATGGTCTCTGGTTCACTCCTAGCTGATGCCCACCTCCCATGGTCTCTGGTTCACTCCTCACTGGTGCCCCTGTTCTTGGTTCACTGCTAGCTGATGCCAACCTCCCATAGTCTCTGGTTCACTCCTCACTGGTGCCCCCTGTTCTTGGTTCACTGCTAGCTGATGCCAACCTCCCATAGTCTCTGGTTCACTCCTCACTGGTGTCCACCGTTCTTGGTTCACTCTAGCTGATGCCCACCTCCCATAGTCTCTGGTTCACTCCTCACTGGTGTCCACCTGTTCTTGGTTCACTCCTAGCTGATGCCACCTCCCATAGTCTCTGGTTCACTCCTCACTGGTGTCCCACTGTTCTTGGTTCACTCCTAGCTGATGCCCACCTCCCATAGTCTCTGGTTCACTCCTCACTGGTGTCCCCTGTTATTGGTTCACTCCTAGCTGATGCCCACCTCCATAGTCTCTGGTTCACTCCTCACTGGTGTCCCCCTGTTATTGGTTCACTCCTAGCTGATGCCCACCTCCCATTGTCTCTGTTCACTCCTCACTGGTGTCCCCCTGTTTTGGTTCACTCCTAGCTGATGCCCACCTCCCATGTCTCGTGTTCACTCCTCACTGGTGTCCCCCTGTTATTGGTTCACTCCTAGCTGATGCCCACCTCCCATTGTCTCGTGTTCACTCCTCACTGGTGTCCATCTAACACAGTTCTGGGTTAACTCCCGACAGTTGACCACTTCCCATATTATACTATTAATACATTGTTAACGGCCAGGTATTCATTTTACACCTGAGTACGGTGAGAGAATATGAGTAAAGAGCCTTTTCCAAGGGCTCATCTAGGCGTCGAGCGAGGCTCGAACCCAGGACCTTCCAATCCAACGTCGTGTGTCATACCACAAGACCATAAAGAATTGGGTTATCAGACCTACAAATAAGTTCACGTCGGTTCGATTCAATGAACATCCACACAACAACTTGTTGATGTGTCTCGCTTATGATGACCCTGTCCGATGTAAGACTTCATATACTTAGGTATCGCTTTCCATTAGACACTCACAACCCGGTGTCTCGGTTTTGAATTAACCAGGGGAGAGATTCGGGCTTCAATTAAACTTATATTGTATTGTCGATTCTTGTTTTTTCAAAATTAAAATGGTAAGATCTTCTTTCTGGTCCAAGTAAGATTGAAATTTGACGGGTTAAGTGGTTAGGGTTGTTTTTTCCTTTTTTAAAATTTTTTTTCAAACATGGCTTCATTGTTTCTTTTTTTTTTTCTGACTGACAAGCAGTTCGCTGTGCTGTACACTACACTCATGTGCGGCTATGTGGTCTAGTATATGACACTCGCTTTCGGATCGGAACGTCCAGGGTTCGAGCCTCGCGCTCGGTGCATAGTTGAGTCCTTGGAAAAAGCTCTTTACTCACATTCTCAGGTATAAAATGAGTACCTGGTCGTTAACAGCGTTGTCTTTGTCCGAAAAATTGTAATATCGCCTAACAGGCGTCATGTCCCATCCTACATGTTAAATGTTGCTGTTGACCAGGGACCACTTGTAAAGTGCTTTGAGCACATTTAGTGGATATTGTGCTATATAAAGCTCAATTTTTTTTTACACTCATGCGTACACAAAACGAAACATCTAGGTCTTGAAAAGAAGCATCTAGATAGCTCATAAAACAAAACAAAGACTTCTAGGTCTTATCTTTGCCATGGCAGCAAACTTGAGCAAACCAAAGCGAGCCGCTCGCTGCTCCGAAAACAGGTCTGTGAAAGAATTGGTGCTCGGAAGACATTTATATACCGATATTCAACCCAGCTCTACTCTCTACTCACAAACCCACGCCACGCTAACGTCTCATTCACACTCCAACCACCACCAAGTACAAATGATACAATTTAGACTCCATTTCATTTTATTTGTTTTCAATGTTTATTTGTGTATTGTTGTGCTGACAAAGGGTTTGTACCCAAAACGTCCATTGTCTGTTTTGTTCCCATCCGAAGCCTCTCCATTTTCACTCTTTCATTTGTATTTTCAGACATAGATAGACACCTATATACATATGTACACGCACCAACGCACACACGCACGTACGCATACACAGACACATACATACATACAACCATACATACATACAGACATACATACACACACATACAGACATACATACATACATACATACATACATACATACATACATACATACATATACATACATACATACATACATACATACATACATCATACATACATACATACATACATACATA
>NC_088362.1:807931-815431 GCF_034508935.2 Berghia stephanieae
ATCTTAGGTTTAATCGACTTCAAAAGTGATGAGTTTATTTTGCTGATCAGTATAGATATTATAGCAAATAATCAATAAACGCCTTTTAATGTGTTTTTTATTTTATGAGTTTTATAAAGCCTGTATTGATTCGAGTTTTAACGACCATAGATTATATTTTGAAACCATTTGTGTATTTTTGTATTTTTAAATTAAATTAATCTTATCATATTCTTTTTCTTCTTATATTTTCACAGAAATTATCAGCTAAAGGAGTCGAGGCAACGCTTAAATTTATCAAGGCATAACTGAATTATATTATTATGATAGTACTTTACTTATCTTAAGCATGAGACAAAAATAAACATTTTTACTCAGCCGTTTAGTCGTATACATGTTACAGTATGAGCACGAAAGCACCGTCAGGTTTCCTGTCCTTGATAAAGTGGCTGTCACGCATTTTCTCGTGGATAGTGATGAAGACCGAGATTAACATTCAGACGAGGAATGGAAGGCATCAGGAACTAGGAAATACGACTTTGATTTTTATTCAGTAAGTCTGGACAAGCAAAAAAAGATTCAAATCTCAAACAAAATGGGAATCAAGAAAAGACCAACAAATTACTTATCAATTAAGGAGCATTCACATATGATGTGACCCACGGCCTCAAAACGGTATTATGTCGATATTTACTAGAGAAAGAAATTTAAATTTTATTAAATGTGCGTGCGATTGATTGATTGATTTCTTTATTGAAAAGAATGAGTTCCATTACATGAACTTTAAAAATACAATTTTGTGATGATTGATTTTGTTATAATTTATAAAATATAATGATTATAGATTATATAGACTTTGAATGAACATTCAATTTAAGAATTAAATTTCATCCCGTGTTTAAACCATTTTAAAGACGGTTGGGGGTCAACTAAAATTACTGATTCTTACCCCCCCCCCCCCCTTTCCCCAGCCTTGTCATCACCAGTTACTAACAAATGCCTCCCCCCCCCCCCCCCCCCCCCGTCCATGTCCCGTCCCACATGTTAAATGTTGCTGTTGTAAAGCGCTTTGAGCACATTTAGTGGATATTGCGCTATATAAAGCTCAATTTAAAAATATAAAGAAAATTAAAGTTTCATTTTAAGTTAAACGTTTTTGAACTTTTTTTATTCAAAGATGACGATTGTCAATATCATCATCCTTGACCTTGATCATCGGAATCCTGGGATACTCGCAGGCTAGTGCAGGTTGTGCCGAGCACAGATAACACAGGACGGTAGTCTGTGGTGCCGAGGGGTGTCCAGACCACAGACCTGTCACTATCACTAATCTGTGGAGACCTATCACTGATCTGTGGTCGAGACTGAGAACCGGTAATAGCGGTACTTACAGACTACCGTCCTGTGTTATCTATGGCGGTACTGGCCCACAGAAATCTGTCCAGTGGCCTTCCCGGTAAATTCTCGAAACCGAGAAGCAGATGACCGGAGTAACACGCGAAAATTACTCCCCCGAGATTGTCTTTTATAGTCTCGGGTTCGCTCCCCACCAGTGTCCACCAAATGGTGGGTGTTTTCAGAGTTCCCTCCCCGCTGATGTCCACCTCCCATAGTCCCGAGTTCAAACAATCTCCACTGATATCAGCATCTCTAAGTCCCAGGTTCACTCCCCACGGGTGTCCGCCTCACACAGTTTAGGGTTCATTCCTCAGGAGTGTCTACCTCGCACAGTTGTGGATTCACTTCCCACGTGTGTCCACCTACCAGTTTCAGGTTCACTCAATCCTCACTGGTATCCACATCTCTGAATCCCGGGTTGACTCCCCACTGGTGTCCACCTGTTCTTGGTTCACTCCTAGCTGATGCCCACCTCCCATAGTCTCTGGTTCACTCCTCACTGGTGTCTCCCTGTTCTTGGTTCACTCCTAGCTGATGCCCACCTCCCATAGTCTCTGGTTCACTCCTCACTGGTGTCTCCCTGTTCTTGGTTCACTCCTAGCTGATGCCAACCTCCCATAGTCTCTGGTTCACTCCTAGCTGATGCCCACCTCCCATAGTCTCTGGTTCACTCCTAGCTGATGCCCACCTCCCATGGTCTCTGGTTCACTCCTAGCTGATGCCCACCTCCCATAGTCTCTGGTTCACTCCTAGCTGATGCCCACCTCCCATAGTCTCTGGTTCACTCCTCATGGTATCCCTGTCTGGTTCACTCCTACTGATGCCAACCTCCATGGTCTCTGGTTCACTCCTAGCTTGCCACCTCCATAGTCTCTGGTTCACTCCTAGCTGATGCCAACCTCCCATAGTCTCTGGTTCACTCCTAGCTGATGCCACCTCCCATAGTCTCTGGTTCACTCCTAGCCTGATGCCCACCTCCCATAGTCTTGGTTCACTCCTACTGATGCCACCTCCCATAGTCTCTGTTCACTCCTAGCTGATGCCAACCTCCCATAGTCTCTGGTTCACTCCTAGCTGATGCCCACCTCCCATAGTCTCTGGTTCACTCCTAGCTGATCCCGTTTGGTTCACCACTGATGCCCTCATAGTCTCTGGTTCACTCCTAGCTGATGCCCACCTCCCATAGTCTCTGGTTCACTCCTAGCTGATGCCCACCTCCCATAGTCTCTGGTTCACTCCTAGCTGATGCCCACCTCCCATGGTCTCTGGTTCACTCCTAGCTGATGCCACCTCCCATGGTCTCTGGTTCACTCCTAGCTGATGCCCACCTCCCATGGTCTCTGGTTCACTCCTAGCTGATGCCCACCTCCCATGGTCTCTGGTTCACTCCTAGCTGATGCCCACCTCCCATGGTCTCTGGTTCACTCCTCACTGGTGTCCCCCTGTTCTTGGTTCACTCCTAGCTGATGCCAACCTCCCATAGTCTCTGGTTCACTCCTAGCTGATGCCCACCTCCCATGGTCTCTGGTTCACTCCTAGCTGATGCCCACCTCCCATGGTCTCTGGTTCACTCCTCACTGGTGCCCCCTGTTCTTGGTTCACTGCTAGCTGATGCCAACCTCCCATAGTCTCTGGTTCACTCCTCACTGGTGTCCCCCTGTTCTTGGTTCACTGCTAGCTGATGCCAACCTCCCATAGTCTCTGGTTCACTCCTCACTGGTGTCCACCGGTTCTTGGTTCACTCCTAGCTGATGCCCACCTCCCATAGTCTCTGGTTCACTCCTCACTGGTGTCCACCTGTTCTTGGTTCACTCCTAGCTGATGCCCACCTCCCATAGTCTCTGGTTCACTCCTCACTGGTGTCCCACTGTTCTTGGTTCACTCCTAGCTGATGCCCACCTCCCATAGTCTCTGGTTCACTCCTCACTGGTGTCCCCCTGTTCTTGGTTCACTCCTAGCTGATGCCCACCTCCCATAGTCTCTGGTTCACTCCTCACTGGTGTCCCCCTGTTATTGGTTCACTCCTAGCTGATGCCCACCTCCCATTGTCTCGTGTTCACTCCTCACTGGTGTCCATCTAACACAGTTCTGGGTTAACTCCCGACAGTTGACCACTTCCCATATTATACTATTAATACACTGTTAACGGCCAGGTATTCATTTTACACCTGAGTATGGTGAGAGAATATGAGTAAAGAGCCTTTTCCAAGGGCTCATCTAGGCGTCGAGCGAGGCTCGAACCCAGGACCTTCCAATCCAACGTCGTGTGTCATACCACAAGACCATAAAAAATTGGGTTATCAGACCTACAAATAAGTTCACGTCGGTTCGATTCAATGAACATCCACACAACAACTTGTTGATGTGTCTGGCTTATGATGACCCTGTCCGATGTAAGACTTCGATATTATAGGTATCGCTTTCCATTAGACACTCACAACCCGGTGTCCTGGTTTTGAATTAACCAGGGGAGAGATTCGGGCTTCAATTAAACTTAATTGTATTGTCGATTCTTGTTTTTTCAAAATTAAAATGGTAAGATCTTCTCTCTGGTCCAAGTAAGATTGAAATTTGACGGGTTAAGTGGTTAGGGTTGTTTTTTCCTTTTTTAAAATTTTTTTTCAAACATGGCTTCATTGTTTCTTTTTTTTTTTTTTTCCTGACTGACAAGCAGTTCGCTGTGCTGTACACGACACTCATGTGCGGCTATGTGGTCTAGTATATGACACTCGCTTTCGGATCGGAACGTCCAGGGTTCGAGCCTCGCGCTCGGTGCATAGTTGAGTCCTTGGAAAAAGCTCTTTACTCACATTCTCAGGTATAAAATGAGTACCTGGTCGTTAACAGCGTTGTCTTTGTCCGAAAAATTGTAATATCGCCTAACAGGCGTCATGTCCCATCCTACATGTTAAATGTTGCTGTTGACCAGGGACCACTTGTAAAGTGCTTTGAGCACATTTAGTGGATATTGTGCTATATAAAGCTCAATTTTTTTTTACACTCATGCGTACACAAAACGAAACATCTAGGTCTTGAAAAGAAGCATCTAGATAGCTCATAAAACAAAACAAAGACTTCTAGGTCTTATCTTTGCCATGGCAGCAAACTTGAGCAAACCAAAGCGAGCCGCTCGCTGCTCCGAAAACAGGTCTGTGAAAGAATTGGTGCTCGGAAGACATTTATATACCGATATTCAACCCAGCTCTACTCTCTACTCACAAACCCACGCCACGCTAACGTCTCATTCACACTCCAACCACCACCAAGTACAAATGATACAATTTAGACTCCATTTCATTTTATTTGTTTTCAATGTTTATTTGTGTATTGTTGTGCTGACAAAGGGTTTGTACCCAAAACGTCCATTGTCTGTTTTGTTCCCATCCGAAGCCTCTCCATTTTCACTCTTTCATTTGTATTTTCAGACATAGATAGACACCTATATACATATGTACACGCACCAACGCACACACGCACGTACGCATACACAGACACATACATACATACAACCATACATACATACATACATACATACATACATACATACATACATACATACATACATACATACATACATACATACATACATACATACATACATACATACATAACTATATAAAAAGAGATTCAATATCACAAATAAGTTAAATATTTCAACACTATTAATATTATAACGGTTGTAACATTATGATTACTATAATCAATATTATTAATAACAATTTTTTTGCATTTCATATAGGACAATTATAGGAACTGTTTTGTTTTGTTTTGTTTTTAAGGGTTTTACGGCGCTTGCAACACATTTAGGTTATATCAACGCCAGTAAAAAGGAAGAAAATGGGATAGTAAAAAGTTCTAGAATTACAATTAAAGCATCCAAGAAAAAGTAAGACATAGGGGAACTGGGAACAAATAGGGATCAGATGTAGATTCCAAGAGCACACCACCAATGTACTTATTTTGAGATCACCTATAAGTCTCATCTGGACACAAGTACGGCCCCCATTAAGAGGAATACACTCAAATGCTTACATTATAAATTAGAACAAATATAATAATACATAACAGAGAGATGATTTACAAGGAAAAAAATATCATCTCCCAAAACAATAACTATGCATTTGACTGTTTCCCTCCCAGCCAGGACAAAACCAAGCAATCTCATACCAAGACAAAGACAGAATGCAAGTTGGAAAACAGATATAGGGGGAAAGAAGACACAATAAGTACCTCCCTGCTCACTATGGGAGGTCAGGAACCCCACCCAGAATTATAGGAACGAGTTATAAAATAAATACTAAATATGACAAAAGGATTTCCATACTTAGTTTAGAGAGTCATGCAAAGCAGCCCAAGAAAACTGAGTTTACTCCATCCAATTTCTGTGATGTGGCACGACTACAATTATAACAGTGTGTTGACATTCTCTTTAATACTTTGGTCAGAGGTCAAAGTTCTTTCCTCTAGAACTGAATTAGAACTAGCTACCCAATTGCAGCTGACTAAACAATTTAAATTTAAGTCATGAGAATGAAAGTCAAAGCATGTCGTTATCCACTGGACTCGTGAGAATTGGAACAAACAGTAAAACGTAGTGCCAGGCGGCCCAGGGCATGTTTAAGTTTAAGGACCGCGGTTCTTCTGTGGTTCCTGAGAAATGGGAACTGGTTAAATTTCCAAGAATCTACACTTTTTCGACATTGGACATTCTCAAGGAATCGCCGGGGCCCTTACATAATGGAAACCGTGGTCTGCAGTAGATTGTAGTAGAACTGCTAAGTGAAAGCTGCCTCATACAGTAGCCGCTAAGTTTGTAAGTGTATGTGAGTGTGTGTGTGTGTGTGTGAGAGAGAGAGAGAGAGAGAGAGAGAGAGAGAGAGAGAAAGAGAGAGAGAGAGAGAGAAAGAAAGAGAGAGAGAGATGGATAGATAGAGAGAGAAAGAAAGAGAGAGAGAGAAAGAGAAAGAGAGAGAGAGATAGATGGAGTGGGTCAGAGGTCAATGTTAAAGAGTTAAAGGAAAAGGGATTGGTAATATTCTGTGCATGTGGCTTGCTGGACCAAAAGTTTGGGAAGAGTTTGTTTTGATTTGATTGTTTTTTCCTCTCTCTTCCTTTTCTTTTTTCTTTTTTATTTCTCGAAGACAATATTTGATCATTCAGTCAAGAAGCAGTAAATATTCTCTTGGGGATTTTAAAAATACAGACATTTTAATTGTTATTTTTTAAGGAAGATATGACATGTGAAACTGATATTTTTGATTGGTTAAAACACCAAAAGAAATTTAAAGATTACTGTAAAATTACAGCAATATTAAATGACAACAATGCAATGGAAAGGAGTGGTGACAATATAAGATAGACAAAAGAGAACCAAAAATAGAACTGGTAGGATTAAAAACACACACACAAACACATATCATAGTAGTACCACATTCATTTCAAACTGTAACCTGTTACAGAAGACGGGAGAAGTCTTTATTTTCTCATCGTAGTTCATTGTCATTGTGATATTTACTGTGCAGTAAATTCTAAAATTTACCCCGAATAATAGAATCATCCAAAGCGTTGATGAATGACCTGTGACCCCTACTTCCTTCCCCCACCCTACACATGAGAGGGCAGAGAGCAGTGAGGAGAGAGATCGTCATAGGTGCCGTTAAGTTTATAACAAGTACAACAGGAGGTGTGTGCGACTAATTAAGTGGTAGGGGTGGTGACTGGTGGAAGGAAGGAGAGAGGTGAAATATAGTAGGATGAACTAGGCAAAGAACCACTGGCACTGATCAAAGGTTGTAAGAAGCGAGCGAGACCCGTCAGCAGTTCTCCTCCTCGGAACCAGTTCCAGTTCTCAGCTTAGGAATCATGGGATTGGTCCTCAGCGTGCACCAGTAAAAAGGTCAATTTAAATTAGATTTGACTTATCCAGCATCAACCTATTTGAAGATGATTTTACAACATACAATTTCTGTAGAAGAATTGGATGGAATATAGGCCTAGTAATTTTTCTTGATGCTATGATAACCCAAGGGACATGTTGGAGTCTATAAGGCTGACACTGGCACTGGAAAGGTCTTGACAAAGTCCTGCGTCATTCATGTCATCAGCGAGAGCATCAATCACAGA
>NC_088362.1:820431-875431 GCF_034508935.2 Berghia stephanieae
GTGGTACTAGTGATGATAATGTAGTGATGGTGGTTGTAGTAGTGGTAGTGATGATGACGTGGTGTCAGCTGTTGTAGTAATGATGATATGTGGTGGTAGTGGTAGTGGTTGTAGTGGTAGTGTTGATGGTGGCTGTAGTAGTAGTGGAAGTGATGATGATGTGGTGGTTGGAGTGGGGGAGGATGGGGGGGTTATCCTTGGAATAATTTGACCTGACTGGAAGTTGCCCATAACCCGGAATTTTTTGCTCCAGACCGGATTTATTTCCTGTGAAACCAGAGTGTTGGCATCACTGGACTTAATTACAAAGTACTGACAAGAAGCAAACTATAATCATTCATTAACAGAATTTTGATTATAATGCCTGTACAAGTAAATAATTAAGCATAACATGAGATAGAAAACATGACAACGTAAAATCCAGTCTTAATTTTTTTTTTTTAAAATTGTTTGACAATTATAAAGGTTTTTTTATAATTTACGTATGTTATTCCAGTTTTTCATGACAAGTTTTAATTCGGAAACTGAACCAATGTTTCTTTAAAACTCCCACCTTCAGAAAATCCAACTCCAAACGAGCAGCGTTCTGCAAGGCAAACAAAACACTCTTCAGACCTATGCTGGCTTCAAGGAACAAGACACATAATTGCTGCAGACGACCCATATGAAGCTGAAAAAATAGATTTCATTGCCATGAATTGAAATTATATCATTCAACATGGAATGGAAGAATTGGGATAACTTTCATGATCGTGAAGAAAATGAATGACAATTATCATGACAAAAATAAGCAGTGGTGTCGATTTTACAAATGTCATGGAAATGTGCCATTGACAAATACCATCATATGGATGATTTTAAGGCCTATTCCATCATTTATTTTCAAAACTTTCTCTCACTTTATATTTTAAAAAGTTAAAGTCAAGTTTCGTTCACCACACAAAGCAAATGTTTCATCTTTTAACTTTTTTTTAATCCCCTGTATTCCTTGTGGATCATAGGAAACTTCAAAATCATCTTCATCTGCCATCTGTTTCTGTACTTGGCTTTCTTCTTGGTAGCCTCCCAGTTGAGGCTGCCACTTTAAATTCATCATTTAGTGAGCGCTTCCATGTCTGTTTCAGACACCCAACCCCCCATGTCCATGTCCCTTGAGGGGTCTAATCAAGAAACTGGTGGCTGATGTTGCTCCCTGTTCTTTTCAATGTGTGTCCGACCGTAGCCATCTTTAAGTTATAGCCTGACACTGAAACCCAAAAAAGACTGGCATTTAGACGTCATTATTTGGTTTTTGCACTGCCGAGTGAGTTGTTAGTAGAGCTCATGGGAACAAGTGGTCCCATAGGTTGAACTATTGAATACAACTCACGATTTGTTTTCTTTTGTGGCCAAAGACTGGCATTTTGACGCCTTTTTTTGATCAGTGTCAGGCTATAAGTTTACGATGGCTACGGTCCGACCCATCTCCATTTCCTCCTCCTAATTTGGTTACTGATGGCTTCTTGGTTTGACCATTTTACAAAATTCTATGTCAGAAATGTGATCTTGTCAAATTATTTTCAAAATCCTGTCGAGGCATTTGTTCCAATCTTAATGACCTTTAAATAAAAAAGGTCTAGCACATGAAAAATAAATGTATCGAGTAACTTTGTCAAAACATTTCTTTTATGCTGGACGCCCACATTTTCCTTAAAACGACCACATATGACCCAATTATCTGATGAAAAGTTGCTGTAGATTTTTTAAAGAGAAAAAAAAAAATTAATTTTTTACTATAAGTATAAGCAGAAAATATAATTAGAATGAATATAGATCCATTTACATTGTGACTCTCCAAACCGTAGACAAAGTTTCACACATTTTAAATAAATTTCCTTTGCAGCATCGAGCAGAAAGAACAAAATAACCTGTTACTTTTTTGTCATTTTAGAGTTGTTGATCATCATCTTACCTGTAACGAGAGTCGATAAACTTCCATCATTGCCAGAATGACTTCGTTATTGTTTGGTTCTTGACCTGAAAAAAGACAAAATTAACCACATAATCTCCAGTGCAATGAGTAGAGTTTGGCAAATCCGTGTAGTTCAGTATCAACAACCAGAAAGGTCAGTTATTCAAAGCAGTGCACCAAGGTTGTTTACTTTCTCTGTACTTTCTAAACTATTCCTGGGGAAAGTCAAGACTGAACCATCATTAATCATATTATTACAAAATACAAGAAAACCAATTTTGTTTACCTTCCATACTCGGGTGGATTTTGTCCGTGTAGATGTAGGAGAGAATCATTTCAAATGCCCCAGGGTCTTTGTCCTTCAAAGTCACCACCAGTCTTCCATTCTCAAAGGCGTCCTGATTGGGATAGAAATACAAAAATACAGATTGTAAAAGACTAGGGACAAAATACACAAACAGCTTATGGATGCTCTTATACGTTACAGTGAATGACAGAATCAGTCGGATGGTGAAAAGGTTTGAACTGAGATAATACCAAGTTTAGTTAGAAGGTCAATTTTTATCAAAAATGAGTTCTTGTCATAAATGATTAAATCAACCCTTTTTGTACATCTTCGGGAAATATCAACGCTTAATTTCACTTCTAAATATTTTTCACAACTAGTCAAGTTGAAAAAGTATGAAATTTGAGAAAAGTTGCTGGATACCTTTCACATACATCTGACTCTAACCATAACTTCATGAAAAATCACCCGATTAACTTCAAATACAGATTTAAATGCTCTGGTGAGCATATTCTCTCAGAAAATGAAAAAAAAAATGCAAATCCAACATTTTCAGTTCTGACTGATTTGACAAATGACAATTCTTTGCTATCACTTGACTTAAAGTAAAATATAGGCAGCAGCAAAACATCGTTTTTCAATCTTCTAATCTTAAATCTTTTTCAAGTTCGAGATAGTCTAATGGAATCAACGAAATTTCAAGTGGGCCCGGCATCATTGGAGCAAAGTAAAAAAAAAGAAACTATATTCTGCCAATATATAAAATTATGGTCCAGGTATTTTATTCAAGCAAAGTTGAGTTGAGAAAACGAAACCAAAACAAACGACAAGGGGATTTTAACCGGAAGTAATCTTTCATAATTATTATGATCTACAAAATGATGATGATGATGATGATGATGATGATGATGATGATGATGATGATGTTTCATAATTATTATTTCTACAAAATGATGATGATGATGATGGTGATGATGATGAAGAGAAGGAGGAGATAATAATAACAAATGCCAGTCTTACCATTTGCTTGGCCACCCTAATCTTGTCTCTGAGCCATGGAGAACGAGCAGCGACCAAAGCGATGTGAGCTGGAATGCTACGGCCCTCCTGGTAGAGTATTCAATTGAAAAAGATCAAAAACTCACAATGGTATCAACGTTGATCATTACATCATAGCTTGTGTAGAATACAATATTCCTTCCTGACACTGTTTTGTTTACAGTAACCACCATAGCTCCAAATAGGGTTGTTTTGTCTCAATAACATTTTAAAATTTTAACATTGGAAGAATTGAGCTCAAAGGGAGACAAACACCTGTTTATTTTTTTGTTTTTTTTAAGAGAATGAATTTGTGCAATTTATCCTTGACATTGAGAAGCTCAACAACCTCATTCACCAATCATTCAACATGCATGACCCCTAAATTGTTGGATTCCAAAGCAGACATAGACACGTTTTCTGTCTAAAAAGATATAATCAGAAATGGACATTTAAAAAGCAAAGGTTTTGTTTGATGCCCCTCAAAAAGTGATTACGAATTATTTTTTGTTTTCTGCTTAAAAACTGGAGAACCAAACGTTTATCTTCCCGTCTGTGTTCAGGCGTCTGTAGGTCAGGATGTTTTTCTATGTGGTAAGGTCAGAATGTATTATGTCTCAAAAATCATAACAATGAATACATCTATAAAACAAATAACGACGTGACCTTTGCTTGAACTTTCAGGTATTCCATTCGCCTGGTTCCAGTCCCTTTGTGGACAATGAGTCCTTGGGAAAAGGCTCTTTACTCACACGATCACACCGCACACGTGTAAAATGAGTCATTTGCTGGTAACAGTAACAATGCTGTCTGTCTCTGGTGAAAAATCAGTAATGGTTGGTGCCTTACAAGAGTTATGTCTCATTCTATAATATATGACATACGACTGTTGACCTTTGAGCATATCTAAAGGATATTGGGCTAGACATTAAATGTTTTTACAATTTCATATTCCTATGATTGAGAGTGATATACATGAGGAAATGATTAGAAAGGCGCAAAATGCTCACCTCACCAATGATAAAATCCACATCACAGAATTGCCTGCTATCCAACAAGTTACCATAATCATCTCGGAGAGTGCACTTGGGGTAACTAGAAAACTGTTCACAAATAATTTAAGTGAATGAGCTATATATATATATATAAAATATGAGCAATAGGGAACTAAAATGTGATGTAAAAAAACTGGTTCCAATCTCAATGGAAGTGTAAAACCACTCTTCTGGAGGACTCGATACATGGCTTGTGTAAATGATCTTCTGGTTTCCGCGTAATGAAATGGCATCTTGTTTTCTAGTCTAAATGTACGCTGGTCGTCAATTAAGACAATCCATCCTCGTTCTTTCATGCCCTTAGATTCTTCCTATTCCTTAGAATCTGCCTATATATCCTGCCTGTTACCAAACTTAGTTATGCTATCACCTTATGATTTAATGTGTAACCCATTCATTATTGACCAAATAGAAGTCGAGAAGAGGGAACCCACAATATCAAATGATTATGAAGCTACCTTCTTGTGGTAGGAGATATCTCAGAAAAGTGAGTGGAGCAGGCACTTATGTTGATAACAACAAGAGATGAGTGAGTAGGAAAGTGCCAGAAGACAATAGAGAATAAAACATTTTCGCGGCGGTGATGGGGTTTGAGCCCACGACCTTACTAGTACGACAACTCCGCCTGGCCGGGGAGAGCGTGACTCTACCGTATGAGCTATCTACAATCCATGGGAGTTCTCTGGGCACTTGTTCGGATGAAACTCTCAAAAGGCCATTTACTCCCCTCCCCTCCCGTGCTAACTACCTGTGTGGGGTCACTATAGGTTAACTGGTATCAGACAATGCCATGTCCAATGGGGACAACACTGGATATTTATGGAGTTATGTTTTCCTGGATTACAGAGAAGACAATACAAACTGTTTATCTATGGAGATTTTTATAAGTTTCTATGCAATCTTGATGGTCTTTCTGACATTCAACCAATCATGGATATCTATTGACCTCACTAATGGGGATGAGATGACCTAGCTCTGAAATAGCACTCAGTCAGGAAAGTACCCAGACTATGAGGGTGGTATGTTAATAAGGTTCCGGATTCAAATCCTTCTCACCACTATTGTTTCCTCTTCTTTATTTCATCTTTTCTTCTTTTTTTTTTTCTTTTTTTTTTGGATGACCCATCTCCACATATTGATGGCTCGTTGATCAAACCTCTGAGGTATAGTATTGCAAAGAAGCTACTTCAGAGGTTAGATCAACGGGCCATCGATATTCATCAAACATGAAATCTCATGATGTATTTTTCCGTTTCCTGTACACACCTGGTAACGATAGATTTCTCCACTCCTCACGTTGTTGTCGATGGTTCCTCCAAAGATATACATGGCATCTCCAACCAAACCCGCCGCGTGGAATAACCTGCCAGCTGGAATCTGGAAAATTATTTTTAAAAATCAAATTGTAAGAAAATGATCAAACTCCACAAAATATTACTGACCTAAAATCTTACAATAATATCTGGATTAATTGCTTAACAAGACTACATAGAAACGGCATTTCATCTTTCTATGACTTGTCTCAGTCAGTGTAACTGAGCTAGAACTTAAAATATTAATGTGGAGAATGTGGAATACTGGTGATGGTTGTTGTGTTTGTGATGATGATGTGGTGGTGGTGGTGGTGGTTGTAGTAGTAGTAGTAGTAGTGCTAGTGATGATGATGAGGTAGTGGTTGCAGTTGTAGTAGTAGTAGTAGTGGCAGTGATGATGATGTGGTGGTGGTGGTTGTATTAGTAGTGGTAGTGATGATGTGGTGATGGTGGTTGTAGTAGTAGTAATTGGAGGGGGGAGGGGAGGTATCCTTGGAACAATTTGACCTCACCGGAATGTGACGGAAGTCTCCCAATTTTTATTTATATCATTTAAATTTGCTTGGTTTTCAAAGGCTTTCAAACTTGTCTTTAAAGTCATCCATTATCCCGTTCATGTTTCCTTTTGAGTATACAAATACTTTTCTCAACGTTTTCGTCTGATTTGTAGAATAGCTTTAATTTCAAATTTTACAATGTCATAATCACTGGAAGAACTTGTGTATGTTTTGGATGAGGTCAGGATGATGTCAAGTGTTTTCCCCACGAGTTGGTTCCAATACAGTTTGGCTGAAGTTGAAGTTCTGGACGATTTGAAGCATGTTTTAATATATTTGTTTGCCATATTGTCCATTTGGTTTGACGCGTAGGTTTTCCCAGTTCATATCAGGGAGATTAAAGCCTCCAGCAAGTATTATATGTTTTCCCATTATTGTAGATTTTTGACACTGATTCATAAAGTTGTTCCATTACGATTATTACACCAATGTTGTCTTATCATCCGTTTTGATTCCAAGGAGTAATCATTTAAAAAATTATTTTTTAAAATTTCTAAGCATGGAATTCATGGAGAGAAATTGTTAAAAGTAAAGAAATAACAGTGAAAGATGTAAAAAAGGAATTTCAAATGTAACGTATCAGGCAAAATCTTTTGTACTAAATAAATCTCATATTGAAAGTTATAAAAGTATTGATATCGAAAGAAAAAGAGAGAGAGAGAGAGAGAGAGAGAGAGAGAGAGAGAGAGAGAGAGAGAGAGAGAGAGAGAGAGAGAGAGAGAGAGAGAGAGAGAGAGAGAGAGAGAGAGAAAGAGAGAAATTCTATCTGTTCTATAATAGTAGTATCTGCCATTTAGCCATTTAAAAACAATATGAAGTGTACACCTCAGAATTAATAAGTTTGTCACCAATGACTTACCTCACTTTCCTGAGCTGGCTCAACAACTGACCAAGTTTGTGAATCTAAATCAAAACTAAATTAAAAAAGAAGAAAATAAAATCATGAATGAATTGGTTTCAAATATATGGGTGGCAGCATGCTTTAAGTATTTGTGTCAGATATGAGACCTGAATAGTGACCAGAACAGTGACCAAAGGAATATAAGCATGATACAGGTACAGTCCTGGCCACCCTTTGACAGAAATACTCAATGAGACTTGTTTATTTAATGCAGAATTTTGATCACTCCCCCCCCCCCACCCCCACCCCACACACACACACACACATCTTACACAAACATTTTTTCTATAGGCAATATTCAAGAAACTTTTTAAACCCTGAAGTATGATTTCCTCTTATGCAAATTCTTTTTGGACCAAAAGCCAGTCTTCTATTTTAATAAAAGAAAGAGCGCCTGTCTGTGTATGTGTGTGTCTGTGTGTCTGTGTGTCGACTACAGGGAAAATCAGAATACAATGAAAATTAGCCATTTCGTTAACATTTTTGTCCTTCTGATGCAGGACACGGAGTTTTTTGGGTTTTTTTTCGATTAAGGCCACTTTTACAATGGCTGTATAAAAATGTTAAATCAATTGTATTAGACCACAAAGAATTACAAAAATATTTTAAACAGAAAGAACAGTATTGTGCTTTGATGCATTGAAATTTAACATTGATTATAAACATAGATCTATTGTCGCTATGTGTTTAGCTAATAAGCTCACAACATCTGCCAGCCAGATATAATGTACCAACACACAAACCTATGTGTGACCTGAAAGTTTAGAGTCTGATTAATACAATTTAGTGAGAACTAACTCATAAAAATGGCTGGTAGAGTTGAGTGACATCAAAATCATTCCTTCTATATTGTGCTGCTATGTGGTATGACACTCACTTTTGGATGGGAAGGTCCTGGGTTCGAGCCTTGATCGGCTTATAGTTGAGTCCTTGGAAAAGACTCTTTACTAACATTCTCTCACCATACTCAGGTGTAAATATGTTAAGTGTTGCTTTTGGTCAAGGGCCCATTATAAAGCAATTTGAGCATGTTTGGTGGATATCGAGTGGAATAAAAGCCTAACGTTCACGGCTACGTTATATCTGACTGGCAGATATTGTGATTATTTCACCTAAACGCATAGCATCAATATGTATTTTTTAAAATGCATTAAAAATATAACAAAGATCATGTCCTTACCAGTGTAGATCATTGGGCAGCGTTTGACCAGTGGCCCCACCAAAAACATACAAGTGTCTATCAAAAGCTACCATGGTGTGGCCATACCGTTTCTCTGGGGGAGGTGGGGTGTCTCGTACAATCAACTCGGTTGAAATGCGAGTCCACCTATGAACCAAAGACAAATGGTAAATGAGAAAATAAAATGTTAACAAAAAGAAACTCCAAATAAAATCAGATAAGAAACAGCTTCTTTCCAATCACAGATACCTTTTTTTCCTTCCATTTATTTATGGCACTGTTACTAGATAAAACTGTCAAATAAATTTCTTACTACATATTTTTTAGTGTTAAATATTAAACCAAAGGGTACTTAACCAAATCTTGTGAAGGAATGTTTCTTTTAATGTCAGTACTCAAAACAGCTAAATGGTCTAGTGGTATGACACTCACTTTCAGATCAGAAGGTCCTCGGTTTGAGCCTCGTCGGTGGATAGTGAGTCCTTTACTCACATTCTCTCACCATACTCAGGTGTAAAATGAGTACCTGGCCATTAACAGCATTGTTTCTGTCTGAAAAATTGTAATATCGTCTAACAGGCGTCATGTCCTTCCTAAATGTTAAGTGATGCTGTTGACAAGGGTGTAAAGTGTTTTGAGCACGTTCAGTGGATATGCGCGATATAAAAGCTTGTATTTCCACTTTAAATAGCATATTCATATGACCTTAAGACACCATTCAATAAAATAGGAGGGGGAAATAATTATTTTAATATAGAGTCATGACAAAATAATTAAGGAACTTACTGTTTATCCTGGAAATTAAATCGGAACAAATTGTTTGTGATTTTGGCCCCACTTTGTCCAGAGAAGACATACATGCAATCCCTGGCCACGGCCAGGGCAAAGTTACAGCATGTTGGGGGAATGTCACCACTTTGGTCAACCTGAAACAGAAACAAGCAAAGGAACAAAAATTCAACATTAAAACAAAAGTCAGGCTTAAAAAAAAAAAAAGTGCTCAAAGCGCTTTACAAGGGGTCCCTGGCCAACAGCAACATGCAACATGTAAAACGGGACATAACGCCTGTTAGCGATATTACAATTTTTCGGACAGAGACAACGCTGCAACGGCCAGGTACTCATTTTACACATGAGTACGGTGAGAGAATGTGAGTAAAAAGCCTTTTCCAAGGACTCAACTATGCGTCGAGCGAGCTCGAACCCAAGACCTTGCGATCCGCAAGCAAGTGTCATACCACAAGACCACATAGCCGCACATGGGCTTGTAAATGTTGGAAAACAGAATAGTCAGAACGTCTTTTAAACTCAAATTTTACAACCATTTTTAATAACTTCCTATATCGGAGCGATTGATAAAATCTGGTAGTTTGAAATTTAGCAAACCTGATTAAGATTTTAAAGAAAATGTCGGGTGAATTCAAAAACCAAAAGTTTATCAAAAAATGTAAACAAAAGTCCTTTTCCTGTAACTTTAACTTTGTAAACCTGCAGCTTACTCTCATCACAATAAAACTCATAACAAGTACAGTTCACTCTGCTTAAACCCACATCAGCTAATCACATGATGATGATGATGATGTTGAAAACATAAGTAATGGCTTTTCATTTCCAGAAAGAAAAAAAATTCAAAAATGAAAAAGAATTTTTAAGAATCATAAATGAAAAAAAAATGATAATAAATAAAATTTATCCCCAAAGTAACTTTACCTCCTCCCAACCTTTGGTGTCGGGCAACAAAGAAATGGTCCACATGTCATTGAGCCGTGCGTTTCCATCATAGCCAGCAAATATCCATAATTTGTTGTCATACATTGCCGCTCCATGAGCTGCTCTTGCCACTGGTAAACGATGTGACTTACTGAGTGTGCGAGTGTGCTGGGATCCTTTGGTTAGCACTGGATCTCGCATGAAGTCGTCCCTGAAAGAAGATAAATATAAATTTGGAACATATGAAAAATCTTTTCTCTTTTAATAAGTAATTTATAGAAAATGATTTATGTCGATGCCTTTTGACAACAGCCTTTTTACTAAGAATAATCTTAGCTATTGTTATTTTATTATTATCATTATTATTATTATTATTATTATTATTATTATTATTATTATTATTATTATTATTACAACTACTACTATTATCATTAATAAAAAAAATATTTTATTCTGCCACGACATCATAAGATATTATCGCCTAGGCATTCCGCAAAGGAATATAGATAACTCATCAAACAAGATGTCTGATGTCCACAGGAATCACCCATGTTGTCACTGTGAGCAAATTGGATATTTTTTCAGGCTTAACTTTAGGTATCTTATGTATATACTAAAAATGTAATTTGATTCCTGAAAGCTCAGTTGGTAGAGACCTAGCCTAAAAAGAAAGGTTCTGGCATCGTTCCAGATGGAGTCAAGGTCAAGGACATCTCTGTCCACCCAGCAGTGACGAGGTAGATTCGTTTATCAGATCTGTCAACAATTATTTGCAATAATCTAACATCCTACTCAAATGGTAACAAATAATTGCTACAATCTATTTAAAGATCTGGAAACAGAAATAATTAGGGGCAGCGTGGCTCAGTGGTACGGTCTTTGCTTCCTACCCGAAAGGTACCGAGTTCAATCACCCGCCGCTGCTTGTGTGGCCTTGAGCAAGTCACATCGCCCTAGCTTACTTTGCGGCGCTGCTCTGCAGCTGACGCCTGGGTCATTCCAGTCTTCCCTTGGAATAGATCCTAAAGACAAATTTCCCCTTGGGGATGAATAAAGGGAATGTTATTTATTTTTTTATTTAAATAAGCTTCAGCTCATGGGCTTATGAGTCCGAAGGACTAAATTTAAATATGAAAACTCTATAATGGCCTAACACAAACATTAGATCCAATACATTACCTGGCCTAACACTAACATTACATCCAATACGTTACCTGAAAACACATTTCCTACCTGACATCAAATTTCCATTCCAACCAGGACCCATTGTTAAATTTGTATTCAAACAAGTCATTCTTGTTGGTGAGATTACAGTTTGAATGGATGTCTCCTGTGTAGCCACCTTGTAGAACAAAGGAACAAGAATAAGACAAAGATAAATCTTGTGTGTATCTGTTTTTTCTCAAAAATTAACTTTCTGGATAAAAAATTTTCCGACGTCCGATGAGTTTTGCCAGATCATCTCATAAATATCAAAACAATGCCAGTCTTTCTTTGATTTTACGTATAAAGCAAAATAAAAATATAAAATCAAAAATACAAAAATTCATCATTTGTAAAACTAACATTAAATTGAAAATAAACAAAACTTTCCCTCTGAAAATACTAACCAAAAACAAACATGCTGCTTTCATGGACAACAGCTGAGTGATGATATCTCGGGGCTGGAGGTTTTCCTGTTGTAAAAGCACGACCCCAGGACTTGTCCTTGACGTCAAAACGTAGGAGGTCATTCAACATGTTTTTACTAAATCAACCAGAAAGAAAAAGCGCATGATGAATATTGTGTATCTGGAAGCATTTATAATTAGTATTCAAGAACCAACAATGATATTGATTTTACATCTAATACAAGAAAAAGCACATGTGCACAGAACGACAACTCGGTGTGTACTAACTGGTCATGCAGTCAATGTTAGAGACACAGATAAGACAGTAAACAATGCGTTTGTCTTTGAGAAATAAAGGGTGGTTTACATTGGCATTACAATACATTATAATACTTATTGTTTAACATTCACAAAAATAATGATAATAAACAAGTCTATCTCTTATCAAGCTTGGAGCAGTTATTCTCATTTACTATACTATATCAATTTATGATAGTATGTAAATATATTTAATAACGTTTATTTATTCATTCTAGTTATTCACATTTGTAAACCAAATTTCTTTATGGGTGAATAAAGTTTTGGCCAAAGCATTCGATCAATTCATAGCAATGGACAACAATAAACCCATCAGAGGTATATAGACATCTCAGGAACCACTGGACTCCATTCAGCCACACAAAAGACAATGCCTGGATAACGAAGATGAGGATGAGTCATCGGAATGTGACACACGAGCCCTGACAAACACTGAAAAACTTGACAATGTAAATAAACTACACCACTTCATCCAAGAAGAACGTTTGACAAATGATTTACATTGGCGAGATTGGAGACAAAGGTTTATAAACAGCTTGCACAGAATAGAAAGCAATCAATGCTTCGTGATTACTGTTCTAACAATCAATGTCACATTTTGTTGTCAATGAAACATGAAAAAGAAAAGATTTTTTTTTTAAACAAAAAAAGAAGAAAAAAAACAACAAAACAACATAATTTAAAAAACATTCTAATGAGGTCATGTCTAGAACGTGACAGTTCCAAGCCCGTAGAAAACTCAGACGTGAAGGTCCTACATGAATGGCACATGAAAGCTGAGGCTTAGAGGCTTAGAGGATATTTTTAGCTTCTCCACTTAATCGACTAAATCGACATACTGACCTGAACTCCCGAGGGTGTGCGATTAAGCGGATTCAACTGTATTTAGTTTAAATCATCATCGATTCTCTTTAAGTAAACACAAAAACAATGAAGAAGTCTTGACAACTTACCCATTATCTCCCCCAAAAACATACAGAGCTTCTTTGTAAGCCACAACTGTGTGTTTGCTTCGTCTGTTGAGAGAGAAATTAAGAAATGATATACAAATATAATAGGTCCTTTCCTTAACTCAAAGAGAGTCCTATAATCAAATTTATTCTTTCTTTGACCACTTTGGCTGTTGAGATAACCTATAATCAAATTTATTCTTTCTTCGACCCCTTTGGCTGTTGAGATAACCTATAATCAAATTTATTCTTTCTTCGACCCCTTGGCTGTTGAGATAACCTAAATCAAATTTATTCTTTCTCGACCCTTGCTGTTGAGATAACCTATAATCAAATTTATTCTTTCTTCGACCCCTTTGGCTGTTGAGATAACCTATAATCAAATTTATTCTTTCTTCGACCCCTTTGGCTGTTGAGATAACCTATAATCAAATTTATTCTTTCTTCGACCCCTTTGGCTGTTGAGATAACCTATAATCAAATTTATTCTTTCTTCGACCCTTTGCTGTTGAGATAACCTATAATCAAATTTATTCTTTCTTCGACCACTTTGGCTGTTGAGATAACCTATAATCAAATTTATTCTTTCTTCGACCTCTTTGGCTGTTGAGATAAGGTGATAATTTTTAGGATCAGCAGAGGACGAGGAAAGACTCTTATAAGAGTATGATTCAGCTCAGAACAATTGTATAAATATTGGAGTTATCCATTCTTCACTGAAGATATTTATTCACATTATTGAGTGTTCTGCTGTCAACGTAATCTTAAAATGATTTTTTTAAAAAAAAAAAATTTTAAAACTGCAAGAACGATCTCACCTTGCACCCACGAATTCATCACATTCTGGCATGGGCTTCCACATGTGAACCGTTTCAAACGGGCCAAAGTCCAGAGTGAGGCATTCTGTACTTTCTGGCCAGTTGTGGTCAAAATCCATCCCAGGAGGTCTGGCGATCGCCATCTTGGATTGATAGTTTTACCTTTGAAATGAATCATAAATGATGAATGAATGTCGAATATTAAAGGAGTCTTTGTAATGGTAAATATACAGTCAAATGAGAGTGGTGGGCTATACCATACCACATAAGGCAAAGTGGGCTTTTAAAAGTGGGTTATTAGACTATGACCATTGTACCTCTACTGTTACAACACTCAAAATTTAAACAACTAACAACTCTCTCTCTCTCTCTCTCTCTCTCTCTCTCTCTCTCTCTCTCTCTCTCTCTCTCTCTCTCTCTGTAGCAATGCAACCTTTTAGAGGCGAAAGTCTTTGACCTAACACCAAATCTCCCGTTTTCATCAAAAGACAAGTAATGGCAAAACGATTATAGATAAGTCCGAGTTGCGATACTCTGACTTCTCTCTTGGTGGAAACGCTGTATTCTCCGTAAACAATAATAAAGATAAAAACAAACAATTATTTATTATCTGAAAGAAAAAAATTAGCTTCGCTGAGGGGTAAAGAACACCTGCGAGCATCCTTGACATGCTATACATCACCAAGGTCACCAAGCGACACGTCTCCCTTTCATCTTCCTGCATCCCCCCCCATCCATCTCTCCAATCACACATCGTTGGTGGCAACGACGGATAAAAAAGGTCCTTTTCCTTTTATTCAATCAACTTGTCTGTTGTGGACCCTAGTACTCTCACCAAAATATACAAAAATAATACTCACTTTTTTCTTCTCCAACGAAAATATCTACCCCCCACCAGACTAATTATTTGTAGCAGACGACAAATATCTCAAAACGGTCACGTGAGACTGTGTAAAAACAACACAGGAAGTCCATGAATGCTTATTTACGGAATTTTCTTTAAACCATGTAAAATACGAAATTGCGTTTTGTTGAGTCGACTCAATGGGTCAGATTGGGCCAGTATTTTTTAACGAACTTAAATTCTGAAAAATCAAAATGTTTCTTAGAAAGTTAAAAGATGCTAGTTTTTTAAACAGAGGTAGGTTTTTTTCAAAAACATTTCTCTTTAATAACATGTCCACCTCTTCGGGAGACCTTCCATAAGCTACTACATCCCAAGTATTCTTGTTCTAGGGGTTTGGGAGGGGGAAACTATTTTTTTTAATTTTAAAAGTCTCCCCCCTCCCAAACCCAGAAGTTCTAGTTCTAGTGTAGGGGGTTTGGGAGGGGGGAGACTTTAAAAAAAAAAAAAAAAAAGTTTCCCCCCTCCCAAACCCCCAACTAGAACAAGAATACTTGGGATGTAGTCGCTTATGGAAGGTCTCCCACCTCTTCTATTTGCAGGTAGGCACTTAAAATTAAAATTAAAATGAAAATTCAGTTTTCCAATGACAATAAATTTGAATAAAATCTGGTTTACTCTATGATGATGCAGTATGGCTGTCATTATCCCCAGACACCTGTCTGGGGATAATGAAAATTTGTTATCCCCAGACACCTTTCCCCCATCCCAAAACCCCTACTAGAACATTATAAAAAAAAAAGAATACTGGGGACTGGGCCTGGGGATGTAGGCGTAGGGTAGCTTTCGGAAGAAGGCTACCCACTCCCGTCAATGGTTCCACCGGCCCAGCACCTCTCTACTTCTTATATTTATTGGACATTGCAACTAATTGCAAGTCCACGATGACTAAAATATTTTTTAAAGTGCTGTGAAACTATAGAAATCCTTCCCTATAATTAACTTTCATTTGTTTTACCTTATTTTTAATTGGAAAATTTTTAGGGATTTGTTTTGTTTTATTCCATTACGACTTGTCTTATCTTTCAGCTTTCATAACATTGAAGAGTGGTTTCCGTCTATTTTGGGTGCGGCTCCCTTTGGGTGCATAGGATCTGCTATCTATCCCAAGTTAATCAGTTTAATTTATTTTTGTACTTAAGTGTCAAATGGCCATTGCGCGATACTTCCGTCTTAAATGTCTTTTATATCAATAACTACAAAAATATCTCCATTTACTCACCGTTTATTTAAAAGTTTCTCACTATGTTTGATCCCCACTTTCACCAATAAAATAGGTGGGGACATTTGCTAGAGGGAAGATGGCTGCTCCCATACGGAAATTATTTACTTGGCGACATTGCTTTCGATTTCGACATTATTTGGGATTTGTAAACCATGTTTACAGGGAGTACGGATCCGAGCGATCGAGAATCCGTCGAACGAGAGATAATGTTGAACATGTGTCACAGTATGGTCACGTATATGAGAAACTCAAAGAAGGAGATTTACGACTCGGGTAATAATTGAAATTGAAATTGTGCAAATGGAGAGATGGCTCTGTACACTAGACGTCTAGACTTTAGGTACTTTGTTGGTCTAAAAAAAAAAAGACAAAATTTGGATTGAGTCAGTTAAACCTATATCATTATAAAGGGCTTTTCAACACGATTCTAATTGAATGGGGAGGCCTTACGACAGTTCCTCTTACTATTGCTAAGGGAAATAACCCAAATATTCCCTCAACTACCCCGAAGAAAAAATTGGAGGCCTTCCGCCATCCGAAAACTCCTCGTTCTAGCATCTCTTTCAATTAGCAATTTCACCGTGGATCTTTTGTCAGGCGTTTGTTTTTCAATTTATCAGCCCTCCGAAAGCTATTGCTAAGGGAAACAACCCAAATATTCCCTCAACCACCCCAAAGAAAAAGAAAAAAAAATAGTACCTTTAACTAACCCTAATAGGAAAGACAACCTTCATTAAGACTACTACTAATACTACTACTACTACTACAACCACCACCACCTCATCATCATCCTTACCACCACTTCTACTACTACGACTACAACCACCACCACATCATCATCATCCCTACCACAACTACTACAACCACAACCACACCACTGTTCCTAAGACCATTACTACTACCACTATCACTACATCATCATCCCTACCACCACTACTAATACAACTACCATCACATCATATCCCCACCACTACTACTACAACCAGTGATAAGAGATGGAATGAGATTTTTAAAAAGTTAGCTCAGGATAGAGAAGGATGTAATTTTTTTTCCATCCAATGAAAGTACTTGATTCTTGGTCATTTTATGGTAAGTGTGGGTGATGATAATCTTGACTTAAGCAACATTGACTCGGGGGAGGAATTTTTTCTTTCTAGTGTTATATAAAAAGTTGGAGGGGGGAAACCAAGGAAAAAGATTGACTCACTGATAATCAACTCAAGGGATGTTGTCTCATCTGGAGTGCACAATGAATAATGTGATCAGAGATTTGATATAATCCATACTTTTCATCAGGTTTGTGATAAGCAATGCGTTTTCATTGTGTATGCAGAACATCAACCCCCCTGCCATCCTTTTGTTTCCTCAGGAGAACTATTTTGAAAGCCAAAGCAAGCAATGAGTCGGAGACAATTTTACTTGAGGGATATCGACTCATCAGAGACTCAATCCGTCTTGGGGCTGAAGTTAAGTACATTTACTTTTCTTCAGAGGAGATGCTGAAAGATTTACCTCCATCCATACTGCAGGATGCCCAAATTTTTAAAATTATTTACAGAGATATGAAAGCTTGGTCGGACACAACAACCCCACCTGGAATTATGGGTAAGCAGTACTACCAATTGTCCCATCATCTTACCTCAAGGCTTTGTTGCTACAGCTCACACTCACATTGTGACTATTTAATCTACGTATTTTTATTAGTATTATGTATGTGCAGTGTTTTTAGAAGTTTTCATTGTAATATCCTACATACTGTGAAGTGATATTGCAGACTTCCACAAGAAGAAGAAATTTATAAAGATATATAAATATATATATATATATATATATATATATATATATATATATATATATATATATATATATATATATATATATATATAAAATATATATATATATATATATATATATATATATATATATATATATATATATATATATATATATATATTATTATTATTATTATTATTTGCTGTAAATATAACATGAGACACCTAAGGTATGATAAATAAAATTGTTCTGAATGAACACTGTAGAAGATTTAACAACTACAGCAACGTGCAAGCTGTTGAAATCTAAAGCGATGGAATTTTTGTAATGAAATCTGTCGATGTGTTTGATATTTTCAGGTGTATTCAAGAAACCAAAACAGGGTGAATCTTGCTTATCCGAAATGCCGCGTCTTCCTTTAACGGTGATTCTTGATCGTATAAAAGATCCAGGAAATGTTGGAACGTTGATCAGAACTGCTGCTGCGATCGGCTGTGAAAGAATCCTAGTCTTAAAAGGTCTGTAGATTTATTTTAAAATCATTCATTTTCATTGGTATGTGTTTTGCTCCATGTGTATGCTCATTACTATGCTCAACTAATTCACTGGATAGATATTTGTTTATTTATCATATTTACTTGTCATTTGATTCAATTTTTCTCCTGTTAATGCAGAGTTCCCTTGGCCTACTTAAATTCAAATTCACATCATCATCATCATCATCACTACCGCATTACTACTAAAACCGTCACCACCACCGCTACCACATCATCATAATCACTACAATCACAACCATCACCAATTTTAACATCACCACTACAACTTCCACTATCAACACATCTTCATCCCTACCACCTCTCCTACAACCCCCACATCACCAGCCCTACCACCATTACTACTAAAACCACCACACCATCTTCCCTGCACCACTTCTACTGCAACAACCACCCCCACATCACCATCCTTTTCACCACTACTACAACCATCACCATCCCTACCACCTTACTACAAACACCACATCACCACTCCTTATCACCTACAGTAAAACAACCACATCACCATCCCTACCACCACTTCTACAACAACCACCACATCACCATCCATACCCACAACTACTACAACCACCGCCATATCACCATCCCTACAACCACTACTGCAACAACCACCACATCACCATCCCAACTACCACTACTACAACAACCACCACATCACCATCCCTACCACCACTACTACAACAACAACCATCACATCACCATCCCTGTGACCACCACTTCTACAACAACCACCACATCACAATCCCTACCACTACTACTACACATCCCTCATCACCATCCCTACCACCACTACTACAACAACCACCACCACATCACCATCCCTATCACACTACTACAACAACCACTACATCACTATACCTGTCGCCACTACTACAACCACCATCTGTACAACTTTATCAGACTTTCAAATTTTAATTTAATTGTCCTCAATGCTCTGTCATTCGTTTCTCTATTTTTATTTTATTTGAGATGGATGAGGGGTTTGAGTTTTGTAAAGGTAGGTGGTAACATTTTAAAATTGTTGAGAAAGACATCATTTTACTGTTTAAAATATTTCAATTGTTGTTGTTATTGATTTACTTTATATTAGCTTTCATTTAATTAATTTAGGTTGTGCAGACGTGTGGGAAGGTAAAGTTCTCCGCTCTGGTATGGGAGGTCATTTTGCCGTGCCAATTTACAACGGTTTGAATTGGTCTCAAGTCTACAGTTATATGGAAGACTCAACGCATCTTTTCTTAGCCGATGCAAGAACAGAGAGTGAAATCACCACAGCAATGGACAGGACGCTCTCCACAGAGGAGGTAGAAAGTGGTGAGTGAAATGCATTAAGAAGTTGGGATTATTGTTATCCTGCCCCACAAAATGTTTGATGTTATTTATATGGTTATCAATGACTAAATGACCAGCGTGTTCAAAACTGATGTTATTTATATGGTTATCAATGACTAAATGACCAGCGTGTTCAAAACTGATGTTATTTATATGGTTATCAATGACTAAATGACCAGCGTGTTCAAAACTGATGTTATTTATATGGTTATCAATGACTAAACGACCAGCGTGTTCAAAACTGATGTTATTTATATGGTTATCAATGACTAAATGACCAGCGTGTTCAAAACTGATGTTATTTATATGGTTATCAATGACTAAATGACCAGCGTGTTCAAAACTGATGTTATTTATATGGTTATCAATGACTAAATGACCAGCGTGTTCAAAACTGATGTTATTTATATGGTTATCAATGACTAAACGACCAGCGTGTTCAAAACTGATGTTATTTATATGGTTATCAATGACTAAACGACCAGCGTGTTCAAAACTGATGTTATTTATATGGTTATCAATGACTAAATGACCAGCGTGTTCAAAACTGATGTTATTTATATGGTTATCAATGACTAAACGACCAGCGTGTTCAAAACTGATGTTATTTATATGGTTATCAATGACTAAATGACCAGCGTGTTCAAAACTGATGTTATTTATATGGTTATCAATGACTAAACGACCAGCGTGTTCAAAACTGATGTTATTTATATGGTTATCAATGACTAAATGACCAGCGTGTTCAAAACTGATGTTATTTATATGGTTATCAATGACTAAATGACCAGTGTGTTCAAAACTGATGTTATTTATATGGTTATCAATGACTAAACGACCAGCGTGTTCAAAACTGATGTTATTTATATGGTTATCAATGACTAAACGACCAGCGTGTTCAAATCTGATGTTATTTATATGGTTATCAATGACTAAATGACCAGCGTGTTCAAAACTGATGTTATTTATATGGTTATCAATGACTAAACGACCAGCGTGTTCAAAACTGATGTTATTTATATGGTTATCAATGACTAAACGACCAGCGTGTTCAAAACTGATGTTATTTATATGGTTATCAATGACTAAATGACCAGCGTGTTCAAAACTGATGTTATTTATATGGTTATCAATGACTAAATGACCAGCGTGTTCAAAACTGATGTTATTTATATGGTTATCAATGACTAAACGACCAGCGTGTTCAAAACTGATGTTATTTATATGGTTATCAATGACTAAATGACCAGCGTGTTCAAAACTGATGTTATTTATATGGTTATCAATGACTAAATGACCAGCGTGTTCAAAACTGATGTTATTTATATGGTTATCAATGACTAAATGACCAGCGTGTTCAAAACTGATGTTATTTATATGGTTATCAATGACTAAACGACCAGCGTGTTCAAAACTGATGTTATTTATATGGTTATCAATGACTAAACGACCAGCGTGTTCAAAACTGATGTTATTTATATGGTTATCAATGACTAAATGACCAGCGTGTTCCAAACTGCTGTTATTTATATGGTTATCAATGACTAAACGACCAGCGTGTTCAAAACTGATGTTATTTATATGGTTATCAATGACTAAATGACCAGCGTGTTCAAAACTGATGTTATTTATATGGTTATCAATGACTAAACGACCAGCGTGTTCAAAACTGATGTTATTTATATGGTTATCAATGACTAAATGACCAGCGTGTTCAAAACTGATGTTATTTATATGGTTATCAATGACTAAATGACCAGTGTGTTCAAAACTGATGTTATTTATATGGTTATCAATGACTAAACGACCAGCGTGTTCAAAACTGATGTTATTTATATGGTTATCAATGACTAAACGACCAGCGTGTTCAAATCTGATGTTATTTATATGGTTATCAATGACTAAATGACCAGCGTGTTCAAAACTGATGTTATTTATATGGTTATCAATGACTAAACGACCAGCGTGTTCAAAACTGATGTTATTTATATGGTTATCAATGACTAAACGACCAGCGTGTTCAAAACTGATGTTATTTATATGGTTATCAATGACTAAATGACCAGCGTGTTCAAAACTGATGTTATTTATATGGTTATCAATGACTAAATGACCAGCGTGTTCAAAACTGATGTTATTTATATGGTTATCAATGACTAAACGACCAGCGTGTTCAAAACTGATGTTATTTATATGGTTATCAATGACTAAATGACCAGCGTGTTCAAAACTGATGTTATTTATATGGTTATCAATGACTAAATGACCAGCGTGTTCAAAACTGATGTTATTTATATGGTTATCAATGACTAAACGACCAGCGTGTTCAAAACTGATGTTATTTATATGGTTATCAATGACTAAACGACCAGCGTGTTCAAAACTGATGTTATTTATATGGTTATCAATGACTAAACGACCAGCGTGTTCAAAACTGATGTTATTTATATGGTTATCAATGACTAAACGACCAGCGTGTTCAAAACTGATGTTATTTATATGGTTATCAATGACTAAATGACCAGCGTGTTCAAAATTGATGTTATTTATATGGTTATCAATGACTAAACGACCAGCGTGTTCAAAACTGATGGCAGGGCAGTTTTTTTTTAAATCTGCAGCTGCAAAAATCACAGGAAAATTCCGTGACGACCGAAAATCTGCAGCTTTTGGCAATTTGTTGCATTTTTTCCAGATTTTTAAAGAAAAAAATGGATAGAAAACCGTCTTGTATTTCCCAGGCTTGAACTTAAAAAGTCATTAATTGCTAAAGCCTCCATTTATTTATGTACTTATTTTTGGGAGGAAATTTTTTTTTTACTGTAACAAGGAAAACAATTTCACAGCAATGGTATTGTCAAAAAGATAGGCTATGAGTTAATTCAATAAAACAAAGTAATGTGCAGATTCACCTATGGGCTCTGATTTGTGTGCACCAACGGGATTGAACCAGGGACCATTTGAAATGGAATCCATAGAGATTATTATACCCAGGATAATGGGAGGTCAATATATTAGACGGGAGGAAACCGATTTTATTCCACGCCTATTCACTCTTCCACTATTTCAACCCCCAAGTTTTAACTCATAAATAATTCACAATCATGAGTGATTTTGTTCATGAATGTGTTTGTGACTGAGGATATACAATAAAGTAATAGGTGTGTGATTGGTGAATGCAGAATATTTTTGTATCTAATATTTTATTTTAACAATTGTTTCACCAATACCACGTCTGTAGACGAATTTCCATTTTTTTGGATGAATGAAGTATATATTATTATTATTATTATTATTATTATATTATTATTATTATATTATTATTATTATTATTATTATTATTATTATTATATATTCATTATTATTATTATTATTATTATTATTATTATTATTATTATTATTATTATTATTATTATTATTATTATTGTGTCAAATGACTCTCAATGGGGAATCTTATGGAATTTTTTTACAATTTTATTTCAGACTCATCATCAGAGAGCTCCTCATCGGATTCAGAAACTGAGTATTCTTCAGTGGGCGATTTTGATACAAATGTTAAAGAGACTGCTCCACAAAACAATGCAATTGATCGTACGTCTTTCCCTGTTATTTCCTACTCAAATATGATTCTTCACTCTTGGCAACCTGGTTCAGGGGGAAAGGGAAGTGTAGCTCTTGTTATTGGAAACGAGACTGAAGGACTGGGTTTGTCTGCCAAAAAGTTTGCTTACAATTGTTATGGGACATTTGTCACAGTTCCCATGAATCAATGCGTGGAAAGTCTAAACACGGCTGTTGCTGGCAGCATTATAATGTACGAACTTCGAAGAAAAATTATGGAATTGATCGCCTCAACTTCAGTCAGGTGATTCTATTCATTTTGATGATTTTATGTGCAGATGAAAAATAAAACAAGATTTAATTTTGAAAATTGGGTCAGCTTATTTATTCTGATGCCGATATAAATGATTGAATAATTCGTGATTGATATTATTCCTATTAATTTTAAAGTTGAGGAACATTGGCCAATTCTTGATAAAAAGTTGAGGAACATTTTGGCCAATTCTTGATCAGTCTACAGCCTTGCTCTCTCGCGTTATTATTTGGCCTTTCCTCGTAGCTGTGTGTCATTGATCTAGGGTCAGATTATTTGGTCCTGACTGGGCCCTTTTTTGTTTTATTTTTTTTTTTTATTTTAAGAAAACTTAATTCGACTTTTTTCTCTGAAATTTTCATAAATCCTCAAAATTCACTTTTACAAAGGTTTCTGTTCTGTGTGGAAATGTAAAGTTTGGAGTAACAACTGATGCTGTATGCAGTAAAGACACTGTCAACTTAGACTGAGCATATCTCTGGTTGGTTGATATTGCTTTGTGGTTTCAGTGAAGTAGTATATGAGTATTTATGACAAAAATAATTACAGAATATCAACACTGTACAGTGCAACCTCGATATAACGACATCGTCGGGACTGGGAAAACGTGTCGTTATAGAGGGATGTCGTTACAGAGAGGTTTCCTATGTGTGTATATCAGGTGTTTTGGGTCTTGTGTAGTGAATGTATACTTTTTCATTTTCCCTCTGTAGTTTATCCGGGCTTGGGACTGGCGCAATGAATGGAGAGTGGACAAAGGATTTATAAACAGTCCAGTGTTTACCTGTCACAGGCATTCATTGGGTGAAAGGCGAGCCTTCTGATTGGTGAAAGGCGCTGCGGTGTTGTACAAATGTGACTATTGATTGGCTGAAAAAGAAGCGTTTTCATTGGCTACAATAAGAACTAGCTCTGGGCTTATTACGAGTAGACAACATACATAGAATGGAAGTTACCACTTGTAATAGTTACGAACAATTTCATGGTAGACAAACACCTTCAAATGTCGTTATACAGGGGTTTTGCTGAAATGTACGTCGCTATAGAGGGGTTTTTATTACTAATGATATATAGTAAAATAAAATGGGACCTGAGTACCATGTCGTTATACAGGGAATGTCGCTATAACGGATGTCGTTACATCGGGGTTGCACTGTAGTTGTAACTTAGATTTTCATTCTCCACCTTCAAACTGGTGAGTACCTGGCCTTTTATCATCATTCATCATGGCTTGTGCTCTTGAGCACGTTGCCGGTCAGCTGTCTCCACGAATCACGATCCTCTGCGGTGCGCATGAAATCTGTGTTGCTTTTAAAATCACATTTGGCCATTCTTAGGTTAATTAAATATGTCATTCTTCGTCTTCCTCTTGCTCTCTTTCCTTAGATCATCCCAGATGTCACCAACTTTTCTATTCCGTCTCTTCTCCACACATGTCCCAGAAACTGTAACTGCCTCTTTCTGATGGTATCGATCAGTATTCTTCCCTTTCTCACCTTCTCCAACACTTCCTCGTTCGTATATTTGTCTGTCCATGACGGCCTCAACACTCTTCTATACATCCACATCTCAAATGCCTCTAACCTCCTCGTACATTCTTTGTCAAGCGACCACGCCTTTTATAAGGAACTATAAAACGTCAATTCAGCTAGTTTCGTTTTGTATGCAAATAAAGGCAGATTACTTTGTAAAAGTTCAACAATGAATGTTCTTCTGTGAAAACAATTGAAAAATAAAATTCAATTTATACAATCAATCATTCATTCATTTACTCTTTTTATTTTGAGAGTGTCAGTGATAACTTCCATCATGCACAGGGCACAGTCGAGGCAGGGTCGACCTGTGACAAAATGGCATGCTGTGCAGCTATGTGGTCTAGTGTTATGACACTCGCTTTTGGACCGGAAGGTCCTGGGTTCGAGCCTCGCGCTCGGCGCATAGTTGAGTCCTTGGTGAAAAATGAGTACCTGGCCATTAACAGCGTTGATGTCCCGTCCTACATATTAAATGTTGCTGTTGACCAAGGACCCCTTGTAAAGCGCTTTGAGCACATTTAGTGGATATTGCTCTATATAAAGCTCAATTTAAAAAAAAAATTTGTTGATCATCATTATCACTACCAATACTTCTGCAACAACCAACACCCCATCATCATCATCACTGCCACTACTTCTAAATCCACCACCATCGTATAATTACCTCACAAACAGTCAGTGACACCCAGCCCTTCATGGCAGGCCAAAAGACCCCAATCCAGAAATTTAATAATAAAACCCATCACAAAATGGAAATAACCAAACTCATGACTCAAATGTTTTCTAGACATTTTTATTCTCCATAATCATCAAGTTCAGATTAATCTATCGCTGTCACACAGCAAGACATACTTACATTTACATACTTATACAAAATCAATCGCTGGTTCGTTCAAACATGCATACTTACATTCAACAAATCATATTAATTTCAACAGCTTGGATTTAGCTTTTTACAAGGCAGTTTAAAGGAGATGGAGAACATGATAATAATGATAATGAGGTTTAGTTATGATTAATCTTTGTTTAAAATACGATGATGATTATTTACAATGAAAGCTGTGAAACTGTAGCAACAATAATTATCTGATTCAGAAAATATCTAAAATAAAATGGACGCAATGAGAGATATTTACATTATATATTTACATAAGTTTATGCATATAATAAAAATATAATAAGTAATGATCACGTAACACTGATATCAACAATAACATATTTGCCACAAATAGATTTGAAATTGAGTTATGAGATTTCCTCTTTTTTTAAAATCCTAATTGCAGTGTTTAATCATTTTTATATGACCTCATTCCAAGGGTCAAATAAAAATAGTCTTGAGCATGTAGGTCCATATCATTTCACAATTAACTACTCTCACTCTCATGCAACGATGATAAAGATTTGTGAAATTCCATCATTATGTTTGTTTTTACAGGTTTTGTGGCGCTTAAGGTCATTTCAGCGCCAGTAAAAAGGAAGATGATAGGAGTAGGAGTAAAGCACCGAAGAAAAAGTAAGACGAAGGGGTTCAAATAGATAACAAGATATAACGAGCAATCCATCCAATGTGATTATTGTGGTGTTTGTGTTTTTTGTTTTGTTTTTAAGAGCTGTACAACGCTTGTAGGTCACTTCAGCGGCAGTAAAAAGGAATATTATTGGGGGGAAATTGTAGATCTGAGGATTCCATGACAACTGCATCAATGTGCCTAATTTGATTTTACCGAAAACTCCCAACAAAGGATCCTGCCATGAAGGATACGCTCAAATGTCTACAAAGTACAATATAATTGGAAACAAAAAACTACGATAATACATAACAGAGAGACATTTTACAAGGAAAAATAAATATCTCAAAAAAAGTCAACTACACAATTCACTACTTCCTTCTCACCTAAGGATCCCAGCCAGGATCAGGGGAAAAAACGAGCATACTCAGAACAACATGAAAAGGGAATAAAGATATAGAGGGATAGAAGACAGAGCAAAAGAGAGCTCTCCACTTGGAGGGCAGGAGACACCATCTAGGCCTAATTTGACCTAAACGTCACATTCAGATGCAAGCAAGGAATCTCGCTACGCTTACAAAGTTGCCAACAATTCAAAACGAATAAAAAATAATAGTTCATATCCGACAGATAAAAAACGAGGAATTATACATTAGACAGCTTCCCTCTCAGCTAAGGATTCCTGCTTGTCTAGAACGACAGCAACTTGGAAGGGAAAACCAATATGGGGAGATAGAACAGAACACAAAACATACGTAACCTCTCCACCCATCATGGGAGGTCAGAAGACACCATCCAAAAATGGACCTATTTTCACCTTTGCGTGAACAAATTCTAATATATATCGGATGCATAAAAAAAAAACTGGAAAAGTTTAGAAGCAAGTAGCTGCCAGACTCTAATGAAGAAGTCTGAAGAAACATTATATCAATAATTTCCAGAAAAGTATGTTGGAAAAATGTCATCTCTACAATTGTTTTAATAAATGCTCCGTATATTTGACAAATCAATGATTTGAGACTTAATGCTCAAATGTTAATGTCATCTGTAGAGTTCTCATTTCGTTTTTAACTATGCATAGCCTTCTCTCACCTTTGTACGGTATTGAAAATTATGTAACATTGTTATAAGAAAGAAAAAAACATTCCAGACTCTGTCCTGATCACTCATTTGTTTTTTTAACAAGATTGGACAACTTCCTACACACTACTAAAACCAAGGCGAAGTTTAGAAACTTTCGATATCGTGATTTCGCGTAAAATAGGTGTACAATCTTTTCAATTTTCAGCCCCCCCATTTTTGGAACTCTCTCCCATCACACGTGATAACTTTATATCACTGTAAAGCGCTTCAAGCCTGTGACAACGGGGTAAAGCGCTATATAAATGCCATTTATTATTATTATTATTATTTCTATACAACTTTGGTATAACCAGCATAGTTTCTTAACCAATTGAGAGTTTTTGATTAAACTTAGCAAACACTAATATAAAATTAAGGTCTTATTTTTGTTGCCTGTAAATTTTATAATGTTTGTTTTGTTTTTAAGAATTCTACGGCACTTGCAACATATTCAGGTAATTTCAGCACCAGTAAAAAGGAAGAAAATAGGATAGTCATAAAAGTCTAGATTTACAATGAAAAGCGCACAAGAAAAAGTAAGACAAAGGGGAATTGGTACAAGTAGGGAACATTTGTGGACTCCAAGAGCATTGTGCATAGTTTGAGATCAACTAAAAGTCTCTTCCAGACACCAGCACAGGATCCCACTAAGAGGAACACACTGCAACTCTTACAATATACATATTCAAAACAACAAATAGAACAATACATAACAACAGAGATGATTTACAATGGAAAAAAATATCATCTTCCAAAGCTATAAATATACATTTGACTGTTTCCCTCCCACCCAAAAACCTTGTCCAGGGAAGAAAATACAAGTAATCGCATTCTAAGATTGGAAAACAGATCTAAGGGTACAGAAGACAGTAAATGACCTTCCTGCCCACTGTGGGAGATCAAAAACCCCGCCCAGTTTTCCTATTTCTGCTTATATACAGATTATATATATATATATATATATATATATGTATATTCTTTTAATCATTATTATTTTTTAAGAGAACAACAGTAATAGTAACATTATACTGACAACATTTCTCAGCTAAATAACAAAACGAAACAAATAAATAGCAGTTTTCACTGAAGACAATGACATAACCAAAAATAATAAAGATAATAAAATACATTTTCCTAACATCTGGCTAAAGAAGAGATGTGGGAATTCAGGAATCCCAGACCTGCCACGGGTAAAAGGACAAAATCCATTTTTCACACCTAAAATAAAAACGGAATCTATTGAAGCTGTAAGATTTACACTATTGATAAAAAAACCACAACTACAAAATGTTGCAACGGGCAACATTCCCTGGGTATTACAACTTTTATCCGATAGATAGCTACCAAATTTCAATCTGGAGGGAAATCTGAATTTTGACAACATTGACTTGATTTTGGATTTGGGTGTTATCGATACATAAGTATGGCCCTCCTGAACTTTTAGACTAGACTGATACTTCCCAATAAATGACACCAAAATACTCAATGACGATTGGCCAAAGAAAACAATGAGCTAGCTGTATTCTATGGTACAAAGAATTGAATCATTTGTTAGCTTGAGCATATCCAACATATCACTTATCAGTTTGTTTTGGTGATTGTCACCATGTATTGTGACGACATTGTTGAGGACGTATCAGGTTATGAGTTTTAGGAGGCTGTGGCAAAATGGCATTTCGAAGAGTTGAAAACATTTTCATTATTCAACCATGTGAGATGAGAATAAAATCCAAATATTTATCAAATAACTTACAATTCATGTCTTTCATTTACTAACATGCAACAAAAATGACATTTTGGTACAGCCTCACAAATGGCAGGTCTGGATACAGCTAAGATTTCATATGTCAAATTTTATGACAAGGTGCAAAAAGAATCCGTTTATAAAATACATGAATGCAAAACTGTCCAAATGAATTCAGAATGGGCTGACTGATTTCTTAAAATGTTATCATACCTTTTTAATTTAACTGAAAAACTGTCTATACTTTAAGCTATATATTTACAGTTGACTCTGTTTTTAAGGGTTTTATTGCACTTGCGATGCTTTTAGATCAATTCATCGCTAGAAGAAAGGAAGAAAATTGAATGATCTAATATTCAATGAAAAATTAAGACAAAGGGAACTGATTCAAATACAAAACAGATGTAGATTCCAAGCACAAACTACTTTGTGATTATATGAAAGTCCATCCAGTAAGAATCTCACTAATCGGAATATACTCAAATGTCTCCATAACAACATATCGAAAACAAAAACTATAAAAGTACATAACAGAAACATCATTTACAAGGAAACAAATATCAGCTCCCAATACTGTTTCCCTTTAAGCCCATTCCGAGACAAAGACAGAAAGCAACCCGGAAATGTAGATTTGATACAGAAAAAGAGTTACTATGTCTTCAGGAACATTAACTTACAGTGATTTATGTCAAAAAAAAAAAAAATAAATTATAGCTGTAGAAGAATTCTCTACTATAACAGAGATAAGAGACAAATAAAACTTTGCCAGGTTACACATATCAATAGTGGATGTTGGATCGAATTCAAAATTAAGAAAAGTTTTTGTGTCCATTCTTTGAATTCAAATTCCAAATAAAAATGGAATGAAATAAAGGATTTTAGATTTAAAAAATGAATTGGGGAGGCAAGGGGTTGAAAACCATCTAAAGAGAACAAGCTCCTCCATAAATAGATGTGAAATAATATTCTCTAGGCCCAAATTCAATCTCTCTGGAAGAAATATGTCATCTAACAGACATAACAATATGGCAAATTTCTGCAAATACTAATGAAGGAATAACTTCCATAGTCTTCCCTCATTTCAACATTATAGCTTTATATGTCGCCTTATGGTGCAGCACATAAGGCTAACGTATTTTGTCTAACCGCCTCAGTCGATCAAACCAAGTTTTATTCTATTTCAAGTTATGTTGATGTATTAAACTCCTACAAGCTAGACGTTACACATATTTTATAAAATGTGTAAAAAGTATCAATTCCTGATGCAGTCAGAGCTCAGATAGTGACATTATTCAAAGAAGGTTACACAGAATGTGCCATAGCAAGTAAGATTGGATGCAGCACATAAATCTATTCAAAACTATAAATCTGAAGGCATCTTGTCAGACAAAAAGAAAAGGGGCCACCCAAGAAAACCATCACAACGTGCCAAAAGACTGATAAAGTCCATCACACCTTGTCACAAAATTCAATCAGGCTGTTGCCATATGGAGTGAATAATAGTCGTCGAACATTTTATTGTCGACTGACTGTCAGATGACTTAAAGCTTCCCTCAAAGAACCTGCTTGTAAGCCCAGGTTGACAACAGAAATGAAAAATAAATGTTAGCTTTTGCCATTAAATATAAGTACTGGACCAAAGAACAATGGAGAAAGGGGATGTTTTCTGAACTGATGAATCCAAAATACCACTGTTCGCTGGTCACTCGTTGTCATTGCTATGTAAGAAGACCAGAAGGGAAACAATTTGATGAGAAATACATTTTACAGATAGTGAAACACCCACCAAGTCAAATGATTTGTGGCGCTTTCTCAAAGATGTGAACGGCTAGTCTTTATTTTCTGGAGCCAGGAACCACAACGAATGGCTAAAAATACCTGGACGAGCTCAAACAGAACCTGCTACCTTATTTTTTTTTAAAAGAAAAAAACTTGAGCTTTTATATAGCGCAATATCCACTGAACGTGCTCAAAGCACTTTACAAAGGGTCCCTGACTAACAGCAACATGTAACATAGAAAGAGACATGACACCTGCTAGGCGATATTACATTTTTTTCCGACAGACACAACGCTGTTAACGACCATGTACTCATTTTACATCTGAGTACGATGAGAGAATGTGAGTAAAAATCCTTTCGCAAGGTCTCAAATATGAGCCGAGAGAGGCTCGAACTCAGGACCTTCAATATCACAGTGCTTAGTTTGAAATCACCTAGAAGTCACATCGCACACAAGCACTAGAAACTACAAACATTAGAATGCTTATAAAATAATATACTAAAGGGCCTTCTAAGTGTAGAGAAAAGAATTGAAATGCAGCTATCAATTCTTAATTAATAGTACTTGATTTTCTCTTAAAACTTCAACATGTCCAGTAGAGATCCACTTCAGTTTCCGGTAAAACAAGTTAGGAGTTGATAACAATAAACAATAATAGGAAAACTGACAAAAGTTTTAAGAGCTGACATCATATAAAAGGTATTAAATTTATCTTTCCACAGATGTTTCTTTCATGTATGCTTAGATCTATTTTTTTTTTTATTTGTTTTTAAATATAATTTTTATAAGTATGTTGATTAATTTTCTTACTGACCAACTTTGAAAGAGACTTATCAGCTATTATAAAAGTATAATAAAGATATTGCTTTTTTCTTATTTAAATCGATTTCATTATGCTTTTTTATGCTTGAATCGCCTTTCATTTGATGTACAGGCTGTTCGAAAATATAGATTCTTGATCTGCAGCGTGTTAATTATGGTCAAAATTCCATGTTTTTATCTCCCTTGCATAATACAAAATATGTCTTGCCATTTCTTATAATAATAATAATAATAATAATAATGCTGAAAACTTATATAGCGCTATAACTCCGAGACGCCAGACTCTTAGCTTAAATCTTATCAATGACTAATTTACTTGCAGTTAGGAGATTAATTTCAAATGTTCTCAGAGGAAATGCTATGTTAGATTTTTAATAGGCCCTCCTCCTGAAAACGTGACTTGTTGTATTGAAAAACATGCAAATATAATTTAATTTAAATACCTGACTCATAAAAGCATATAAATGAATGATAAATTTAGTATCATTATATGCAGCCACTATTTTGACTCTTTATGTGACAAAAATTAAGTTTTGACTACGGTACCTACTAAAAGATAAGGTCCTAAGTTTATCATCCAGACAACCTGACTGTTTTTTATAGCTACCATTTCCTTTTCAAAGATAAAATTTCCTTTTCCAAGAAATGTCAACTCCAAACCTTGAATTAATTCAGAGTTCCTCTACATCCTTGAGCACCGCATAAACAAGGGATTTTATTCTCTTCATAAGGGAACTTGTAATCGTAGGTGATTTCCTCATTGACATCGATGTCCCTCTTGGAATAAATGACTATCTTTTTCTGGCCATCCACTGTGATGATCTTAGCATAGCAATTGGGCTGTTTGGGCATCAAAAAAATAAAAAAAGTTAAGAAAATTAGATTACGAGAAATGTCAAAACTAAAAACATCTTACTTTTCTCCAATGATCATTTTGTATGCCTTTAATCTAATGAGAACAAAGCACCATTAATTCATAAATGTAAAATTTTTCCTTACAAAACAAATGAAATAAATGCAAATTTAGATTCATATGATTTACATGATTTTCATCATTTCCAGCTTGTTTTTCCAGGCAATTTATGGGAATTTTTAAGTATATGAGATCAATCATATTTTAAATTATTTTCCCAAATGTTGATGCCTAATACAACGTCTGAATTGCACTATAAATCTAACTGTTTAGTTTCCTGCTCTTCTGAGTGTTTTTTTTTATATAGAGCAATATCCACTAAATGTGCTCAAAGCGCTTTACAAGGGGTCCCTGGCCAACAGCAACAGCTAACATTTAGGATGGGACATGGTGCCTGTTAGGCGATGTTACAATTTTTTCGGACAGAGACAAAGCTGTTAACGGCCAGGTACTCATTTTACACTTGAGTACGGTGAGAGAATGTGAGTAAAGAGCCTTTGCCAAGGACTCAACTCAAGTGAGGCTCGAACCCAGGATCTTCCGATCCGAAAGCGAGTGTCATACCACTAGACCACATAGCCGATGTAACCTCGCCCGACAGGCATCAGGGGTCAACAGTGATCAGCAACTCCATTCCCAGAGTGTAGATTTGTCGTGCATTGGGAGATAGAAATGGCATGAATTCTGTACCAATCAACCTCACGATATTTGTGACGAGGCAATTGCACGCAAAATTATTCTTTTCATCAATCCAACTTTCATTTGAATACCTCCAGTCGTTATTCCACAAGCAGTGACTCAAATTCACCTTTTATTTATTATTCTATAAAATTTTAATAATTGCCTGAAGATTTACAGGCCTGCCTTAAGACTTTATCAAAAGAACCTCCCTATGTAGGAGAGGAAGAAAACTAACCAAGAACCGACCACCAATGTTCATTACCGACCTTGGTCAGACTGTATTAATGGGATATTCAAAATGGCAGCTAATAAAACTGTGTCATTCATTGTATTTTTGCAATTTGGTCCTCTCAGATTGGATGCTTTCATGAATTTTTTTTAATGTTCATTTTTTGAATCCTCAACTAATTTTCGACCTCCAGAGAGGTCAGATTTACGACTTTAAGACCTTGCTGGACAACCTGGATATGCTCTGGTCCTTTGAATCTCTTGGTTCTGAAGGACTGACAGGAAGCACAGAAAAAATAAGACTACAAGTTGAACCACTGAGCCCACAAGCCTAAAAGCCTCTACGACAAAGCTATTCAATTTTGCATCATGCATCATATCATGTGCCACCTCCTCCTCCATACTCCCCCCCTTCCCCCTCCCCCACCTCCCCCAGTGAATTTTGCATCATATGTCCCTCCTCCTCCAAACTCCCCCCCCCCCCCCCCCCCACCCCCCTAGTGAATTTTGGAATACTTACATTACAACAATGGTTAATGAACCTGGCCAGATTCCCGCATTTGGTTGCGTCAATGATGGTGTCGTGGTCAACTCTAAATAGATAAGAGCTTCCGATACCGGTGTTTTCATAATGTTTCTCTCTGATATCCGCAATGGACTGGCGAATGGATTGTCCGACGTATTCAATAACCATCTCATCAGCTGCAATGGGCTCCATGGCAAAGAGGCCCCAGTCGTGAATTCCTGACTTGGCAAATCGTAACTGCTTTTTCCTGAACTGTAAAACAAACAAAAAAATGGAAATTTCGAAATATAAAAAAGAGAAAAGAAAAAAAAAGACATAAAAATCTTGGTTCATGTTGCATATTTTATCTTCCTAGTCGTTACAAGTTCAAGGTTTGTAAATGGGTGGAAAAAAGTTTTCAAACTAGTGCAAAACCTCTGTGATAAAATGTTACTAACTCTAGCCAGCAATAATAATAAAAATAACATACCAGCCTACTTGAATATTTAAAAATGAGAAACCAACACAAAATTCATCAGTAATAATGTCAGAAATTCTAAACTGAACCATCAATAATTTCAGACAGAGGCAATGGCTTTACACCAGTACCTGCCTGGTCCCGATTCTTTCACTTTCAAGATGGAGACTTCCTTTCAAATTCATTGAATGAAGAAAAATAGAGAGCTTTCTTAATTTAAAAAAAAAAAATGGAAGTATTACTTACTTTAAGCTGGTTAAACTTGAGGAGATCACTGATTTCCTGATTTTCTTGAAATGCAGCGATAGCAGTTTGGAGTCTGCGATTCTCACTGCGAATTTCCCTTGAGGTTTGTTGTTTATTTTTCTTGTTGTCATCCTGTGATGAGTAAAAGATTACTTGTTTAAGGGTAAACAGAGAAAAAAAACGAAAAAAAACATTACATTTATCCAGGATAGGTGAAAATATTGAGAAGGACATGTCAGCTGCAGACCAACTTTTTATTCGATCTACATATCCATTATCCGACCAAAATCCGACTTATCCGACCGACCAACGGCCATCAGACCAAAAACCAACTTATCCGACTTGCCTGAGTTTTCTACTGGCTTGGGACCGTCAAGTTCTAGACATGACCTCATTAGAATGTTTGTTTTTTATTTATTTATTTATTTGGATTGCTCGTTTATTAATTTTTTTTTTTTTTCTTTTTAAAAAAAAAAAATTTCTTTTTCATGTTTTATCAACAACAAAGTGTGACATTGATTGTTAGAACAGTAATAACAAATCATTGATTGCTTTCTACTCTGTGCAAGTTGTTTATAAACCTTTGTCTCCAATCTCACCAATGTAGATCAATTGTCAAACGTTCTTCTTGGATGAAATGGAGTAGTTTGTCTACAATGTCAAGATTTTCAGTGTTTGTCAGGAGTGATGTGTCACATTCCGATGACTCATCCTCATCTTCATTATCCAGGCATTGTCTTTTGTGTGGCTGAACGGAGTCCAGTGATTTCTGAGATTTCAGTTTACCACTGATGGGTATATTGTTGTCCATTGTTACGAATTAATAGAATGCTTTGGCCGAAAAGTTGTGTGGAACGGGAACAGTTTTGTTGATTTCATATGGCTGTTGGTTGTCAGTCCAATGAAGGTGTAGCGATTAAGCGGAGATGGTGTGCGATTAAGCGGAGCGATCATATAGAAAAAAAATCTGTTTTTCTGGAATGTGTAGCATATTAGCAGAGTGTGCGAGTAACTGATGTGCAATTAAGCAGAGTGAACTGTATATTCAAAACAAATTAAATAACCATAATAGCACATGACAGAAAGATTATTTACAAGGAAAGAGATATCTCTCATAACAAGAGCTGGACATTTGACAGCTTCCTCAATCCCTACCAGAACCTTTAAAAAATCATGAATAATATTTCAAATTCTCTAAACTGCATCGGAAGCATGAGAAATAAAAATTTAGACTTTTTTTTTAATCCAGAAAAAATACTAATTAAATAATAAACTTTCAGGAATTTCTTGTAGATGACATAACGCACTGCGTCCTTAGGGAAGGGGAAGCAACAACAAGGCATATCCCCAATAGGTCATATTTGATTACAAATCAAGCTAAATAATGAAATTTCATCACCACTCTCTCTCTCTCTTCTTGTTATAAAAATTCCAAGTTTGGGAGAAAATTGTTAAAACAACCGATTTTAGAATCAATTAAAACTGTAATCTACATCAACAACAAGTCATACATAAGTTGGTAAAATATTCAAGCAAGAAGTTCTAGAACACAAAGAATCTAACTGCTATTCTTGAACAACAAAGACAATGCTTGCTTACCTGCAATCCCCAATCATCTTCTTCCTGCTGAACTGGTATATCTTTTGCATTGGCCAAAGACTGAAACTTTTCTTCTGCAGACATCTTATAATATCCCTCAGTGCGAGCACTACCTGTAAATTATAGTTACTGTGTTTAATTTTAAATTTAACCATCTTCAGATGAAACAAAATGTTAAAGCAAAATACAACGGCTCAATCACAGAAATGCACAAACACTTGACCCGACATATAGCTCAACTGGAATCGCAAGCAAACACTTGGTTATTTTTACCATGAACCACACACACTCTACTGTATGAGCTATCCACGATCCTTGGGATAGCTCATACGGTAGAGTCACGCTTTCTCCCGCCAGGCGGAGTTGTCGTACCAACATGGATAGCTCATACGGTAGAGTCACGCTCTCCCCGGCCAGGCGGAGTTGTCGTACCAGTAAGGTCACGGGTTCAAACCCCCATCATCGCCGCGAAATGTTTATTCTCTATTGTCTTCTGGCACTTTCCTACTCACTTCACTTCATCTCTTGTTGTTATCAACATAAGTGCCTACTCCACTCACTTTTCTGAATTAAACATTTTCCAAGTGACAAGTCTTATATCTTTCTTTCTATTCAACAAAGAAAACTCATTCACTGACCTGTTTTATGGACTCGAACAGCTTCCTCAAGTCTTCTCTTTTTGCGAGGTGGGTCGGGTATGTGAGTGTTTGGATGGTCCACCCACAGAATGTCATTCAACCAATAGAACATGGGATCATCCGTTTGCATCAGAGAGTCGTACGTCCGTTTCAGCAAGTTGATATCCTCCGTATCCATGCCCCTATTGTAAATGTCAAAGAACACTTGCCTTTCTTCGTGCAAGGAGCGAGGTGTAAATGTGATTTTTGGTTTGGGTTCAACGTCTGGCAAGATACTGGCCAGTTCTCGGCTGCCTTTCTGTTTATTGGTCACGTCTGTCAACTTTCCTTTGCCCTTTCTGCTCGCTGCAGGAGATTTCTTTTTGGTCTCAGATTCCTTTTTCATTCCCTGAGATATCACCTCATCAATAGTAGCATCAATTTTGGCAGAGATCTCTTCACTCTTTTTACGTAACCTAGCTTGTGCCTTTGTCTCAGAACGAGGATCTTCCTTGACTTTGACACGAGCAGACGGCAAGCAGTAGTTGTGATCAATCCAAATTTCCTGACTTATTCTTATTGCATCATCATCAGCTGAATCCGTGGCATCTGAATCATCGTTGTCCTCTTCTGGAGGAGCTGCTGAGGAGTAATCATGCTCTGCCATGGAGCGTTGTATTTGTTTCCTTCTATTTTCTTCTTCCTCCTGAGGATCAGCCCTGAATGTATCCAACGGTTCTGGCTTCAAGGGTCTATGAGCAGCCAAGGCCATTAACATCTCTGCTGCCTCTGCCTCCGTGGAGTTGAAATCAACCAATTTGTCGTTTTCTTTCTTCACCTCAATTGCTTCATTGGCCACCTGCCTAGCCTCATCATCAGATGAATCAATACTTTTTCTCCATCCTCTCCTTCCACCCCTGCCCCTTCCTCTCCCCCTCCCTCTGCCTCTTGTCGGTGGAGCCTTAGGCACTGGTGGTTCAAATATTGGCTCTTCTTTGATTTCACCCTCTTCAGACTCCTCCTCTTCTTCTGACTTGATATCCTCTTTGATTTCACCTTCCTCTTCATCTTCCTCCTCCTCCTCCTCCTCCTCTTCTTCTTCTTCTTCTTCCTTTCCCTGTTCTTTCACAGGTGAAAGTCTTTTCATAACAGGGGATAAGGCAACTGCTTCACTTTCGGAAGATCTGAAAAGAACAATAAAACATTCAAGCATCAAGTGGCAAAACATAATTTAGAATTGGTCTAGCCTAAATCACTCCTCTAGAAATAAACACAACTAGATATTGTATAAAAAGTAATGACAAAAAAAAAAAAAAAGATTACATCAATCACAGTGGTGGTATTGACAAAGAACTTAGTTCCTTATAAATAGAGCTTTAGAGTAATGATAACATAATTAACTGTTTATCAACACTTACACTTTTTCTATATCACTTAAATCTGAGTCCTCATCAGATTTCATTTCAGCATCATCATCGGATTTCTCCTTGGCTGGTTCATCTCTGTAAAATGTTTGTAAAAATGAATTATAACAACTGAAGAGAGAAAAAATAAAAATATATTTTTCATGACAACCCGATTCCACTGGGCTCATAAAACATACGTTTTGTTTGCTTTTAAGGGTTTTACGGCGCTTGCAACACATTTAGGTCATATCAGCGCCAGTAAAAAGGAAGAAAATGGGATAGTAAAAAGTTCTAGAATTACAATAAAGCACCCAAGATAAAGTAAGACAAAGGGGAACTGGGAACAAATAGGGATCAGATGTAGATTCCAAGAGCACACCACCAATGCACTTAGTTTGAGATCACCTATAAGTCTCATCCGGACACAAGCACAAAATCCAACAAAGAGGAATACACTCAAGTGCTTACATTATACATTAAAAATAACAAATACAATAATACATAACAGATGATTTACATTTACAAGGAAAAAAAAATATTTTAATTCATAAAACGTAAGTTTCAATGCAATTCGAGTCTGATCGAATTACTCAAGCATCCGACTGTAGAGTCGTGTGGCACATCGTATTTGCATTGATGCATCTGACAAATTACATGTCCATCAGATTTCTCTTACTGGCAGGGAATAACAAGATTGTATTATTGTATTTGCAACAAAGTTAAACTGGGTGACTTTCATAAAGACACTAAAAATGTTCTCTATCCACAATTCCAACGAGTTGCAGAGTGGCCGCCTTATGCAAATAAGAGAAAAAAATTATGGTCAGCCATGAAGTTTGGCCGCCATGGCAGGTGGCCGCAAGCACAAATTCGACAGCATATTCTATTTTAAAAATCATTTTAAAAATTATTATTAATGCGGATAATTAATTTCAATTAAAACTCTTAAACTCTTACTCATTGACAAGGAAAGAAAGAAAGAAAGAAAGAAAAAGACAGAAAGAAAGGAGTGAGAGAAACTTCCATGAATGAATTGAAGAAAACATGCTAATCCCCTTGATATGTTTTAGATAAATACTTACATCTCTTCATCACTCGATTCTTTAGCTGATTCTGCCTTTACTTTAACTTCCTCCTCCTCTGATTCTTCCTCTTCTGATTCTTCTTCGTCCTTTTCTTCTTCTTCCTCAGAGAGATCACTCTCTTCTTCCTCGTCCTCACTTTCATCAATGGCACTGCTCTCTGCTTCACTCTCCTCTTCTTCTTCTTCTTCTTCACTCTCTTTCTCAACCTCAACATCTGTAATTGTAACCAACAAATTGCATGAAGACACATGAAGAAAAAAGCATAAATATTTGTGTGTGTGTGTGTGTGTGTGTGTGTGTGTGTGTGTGTGTGTGTGCCTGTGTGTGTGTGTGTGTGTTTGTTTCTTTACATATGTGTTCTCAAACTTGTCAATGAATGAATGTTTCAATGACATTTAATATTGTAAAGCACCGCTGAATATTTATGTGGAAGTTGAGCACCATGTAGGTAACTTATTATTTTATTACTTATAAGTATAGCTTCTGAACCTCTGATCCCTCTATTTCATTTGTTTTCTCCATTGTATCTCTGATCTCATACCTCTTATGAAAGATTAGAAACACAATGCGCACCAGAGGTTATTTGTGGAGAAAGATTTCATTTTGTAGGCGGCTCTCAATTTATTTTTTTATATATATTTTTTTTAATGATTTAGTTATTTCATTCAAACTGTGAAAAAAAAAACCCAAAACAAATAGCGTTTTGTCATTCCCGAATCAACATTCCAAAATTGACTGTTCTCGATTTCTTAGTTTTTAAATCGATAGAGCTGCAGTTTATGGGGGCTTAGCCCCATTACAATAAGATTATTATTATTATTATTATTATTATTATTATTATTATTATTATTATTATTTTATTATTATTATTATTATTATTATTATTATTATTATTATTATTATTATTATTATTATTATTATTATTATTATTATTATTATTATTATTATTATTATTATTATTGTTATTATTTTTATTATTTTTATTATTATTATTAATATTATTATTATTATTATTATTATTATTATATTTTTATCATTATCATTTTTTTTTTAATTATTATTATTATTATTATTATTATTATTATTATTATTATTATTATTATTATTATTATTATTATTATTATTATTTTTATCATTATCATTATATTTTTTTTAATTACTATTATTATTATTATTATTATACAATCAATATTAACAAATATAGAGTTTGTAAATTTTAAAACTATTTGAGGGATATTCTAATTCCAATTCCAAACTGCCAACCACGAATTACCTGCTTTCTCATCTTCAGATTCCTCATCCGAGCTGTAGATTCTCTTTCTTGGTTTCTTTCCAAGTGCTTTCGAAGTCTCCTCAAAGTCAGATGCTTCATCGTCGTCATCCTCATCATCGTCTTCATATCCCTCTTTCTCCTCTTTACTCTTTGTTTTGCTAATTTTGACTGAGGTTGTTTTTGACTGTTCTTCAATAACAGGTTCTTGAACTTTTTTCTGCCAGACAGACAATGTCATGAATTGAAAGACAAACCCAATTTTCTATTGCTATAATCTGAGAATATGATTAAATTTGAAGGAAAAAAAATAACATTGCAATAATTTGGGTTATAAAAAAAAAAAGAAGTAAATCAGGGCTGTCATCCCTTATGCATAGGATAATTCAATGTTTTAGTTTTAAAGATTAAAATATTGATATGGCAATCCAAACACGATGAAACCATCAGAACACTTTCTGATTTCGTTGAATCCGAGTTATCAAAAGTATTAATGTTTATCGATGAAAACAAAAAGTGGGAATTTTTCATATAGTCGTTAGATATGAGTTTTTTGTTGGATTCGAGTTTGTTGTATTTGGGTTGCACTTAACATGGAATAGGAGGAGTATATTCCCATCTTTAACAATCAAATTAAACAACATATAAGCATGTACCAATCACTACACATAAAAGCAAACCTTTAATGGACCCAAAGAACAATAACTGAAATAAATTTCCTCCTTACAAATCCCGTCTTTCTCATTTCAAAAATTGGAAAATATTTAATTCTAGGCCTATAATAAACTGGAAGAAATTATTCTTCTAGACTCTGAGTCTTGAGGTTAATTTTAAGTGGTAAACTCTCTACTATATGACATGAACAAAATAATGACTATTGTCAAACTGGGATCTGGACAGTTCTGGGGGGGGGGGGGGAGGAGGATAGGAAGGATTGGCAGACAATACCTTAAAAGATGGAAGTTTAGACATGCCAGAACGAATTCCAAGTAAACCCCCTGTACTGTAGCGAGTGAATCCACCGATATCCATCCCGCCATCTTTGGTCCACGGATGTCTGGTTTCAAACAATCCAGCGAGAGCAGAGTTGATTGGTGGAGCAGTTGAAGTTGGTATCGGTTTTTCTTTTTTAATTTCTTGACTTTGAGTTTTAGCTGGTGCCTGTAAAATATGAGACATATGAGGAAGAGGGGGGGGGGGGGGGGGATACTCTCTTGAATTAGATATGGTTTTAAAATTCCAGAAATAATTTAGGTATATGGCATGGACATATTTCAACCCAGGTAGAAAAGAAGGAAGTATGACAGACTAGAAGACACACATATATTATATTCTACCCCAAATTCAGTTTTTAAATACACACTATGTTTGTCAATTTTTTCCATAAGACAAGAACTGATGTATCAATATTAATAATAATAGCTTGAATATAAAAATAAATCAAAGTTAATAAATAATGACCTAAATGAAAATATAAAAAGAGAAACAAGTGGAAACAAGTGGCCGCCAGCATTTGATACGAGCCCAGCAAGTAAATCTAAACTTGCTTCAGTTTCAAATGTTGAAAAAATTAGATTTAAAACTTATTTAAGTATATTTCTGTGATGTGTGATGGTCTTTTCTTTCATTGCCTCGAACAGCTTACACTTGATGGATTTTCCAATCTCATTGAATTTTGACATACTTTCATGCTATCATTTTCAGAGACTATTTACAGTTAGAGAGTCTTTGATTTCATCAAACGTTAACACACTTACATGCTATCACTATCAGAGACTATTGCCATTAGGAGACATCTTTGTTTCATCAAATGTTGACACACTTTCCTGCTACCATTATTATTATTATTACTATGAGAGACTACATTAACGCGGGTGCTAGCACCAAAGTATAGAAAAACCTGCAGACATCTTTGACCACTCATCAACCACATTTTTCTTCTTTTTTTTTTAAATCTTTATATTCAAACAAAACTCCAAAATCAGATAATGTTGAATAAAAATATATGAATATATGAATTTAAAAAATAGTAAAAACTGAATCCAACCCAATTAGGACAACTTCACTTTCACTTTCAATGAAGGATAAAAACAAATTATTATAAACATATAATTTAAAGATAGGATCATAAATTCGCATGAGAAGAAGAAGAAGAAGAAGAAGAAGAAGAAGAAGAAGAAGAAGAAGAAGAAGAAGAAGAAGAAGAAGAAGAAGAAGAAGAAGAAGAAGAAGAAGAAGAAGAAGAAGAAGAGGGGGGGAGGAGGAGGACGAGGACGATGACAGGAGGAGGAGGACGAGGACGATGACAGGAGGAGGAGGACGACGACGACAACAACAACAGGGAGAAGATGAAAAAAAAATAAAACCAATTAAATCAATCTGAAAGAAGAAAAAAAACAAATAAAAAGACTTTAAAAACTCACCTTATGCGTCTGCTCCTGTTGGTCCCACCATTTTTCAAAATACTTGAAAGCAGAAGTTTCCACCATCTTCTTGCACAAGTCTTTTTGCATAATGGACTTTAACTCAGTGACAAATTCTCCCAAAACATGAGAAAACATCTGCGTAACATATTCACTCTCAGCATCATAATCTGTATCAAATGCACTATAATTGTCAAAAGCATGTTGATGCCAATCACCACTAAAAGTTCTTTTGTTCATACCATTAGGAGGATTTACTTCCAGCCTCTCCTCACCACTACTCACCGAATCTAAACTCATTCGATCATCCTCCATTTCTACATCAGAACCCAGTCCATTTTGAATTTTATCCTCATCTAAAACTTTCTTAGCATCAAAATTCAAATCCATTAGGGGCCGAGGGGAAGTTTGTTTCCCTTCGTTTCCTCCTTGTCTATGACTATCATCGGTTAGTGGGGAGGAGGAGTTGTTTTTCAAAAAACCATCTGAGATAATTTTGTGATTGCCCAGTCCGGGTGGAATGAAATATGAATCATTGTTTTTATTATTGCTATCATCTAGTGTCTTGCCCTTTTTATTTTTATTGAAACGGTTATTTCTTCTGTCGTCTACAGAGTCTGTTGCATTTCTGTGAGTGTGCGGTGATTGATGATGATCTAAAGCATACATGGGTGATTGCGTTGAGTCTAATGGCGACCCTGAGTGCCAGGTTGTCCCTGGGGGTTGGCCAGGAGGAGGCATACCCTTGGACCCTGGCCACATATCAATGGATGAAGGAGCTCCTTGTGGATGCGGATGGCGATGTGGAGGTGGTGGACCACTTGAATGGGGGACTGGATGTTGTAAATGAGGCTGGAGAGGTCCTTGTCCTGGGCCAGGTCCGGCAAGATGAGGAAGAGGTGGGCCTTGGAGATGGTGAGGTAATGGGGAAGCAGTAGGGAGATGATGTTGTGGTCTCTGGGGACCTGAGTGATGAGGCGACGGGGGTATTTGGGGGTGGGGGTGATGGTGGGGTGGATGTTGATGGGGATGAGATAAGGGAATATGAGGCGGGACATGAGAGCCTGGCAATGATTGTGAAGGCATCCCAGAATGATGAACTGGTGGCATATTAGGATGTTGCGGGAGATGAGGATGGTGCTGTTGATGCAGATGAGGAGGTGCAGGGTGGTGATGATGATGTGGTAGAATTGGAGAAGCAGCTGATGAGGGTAAATTTAAATGTGGAGGGACCGGTCCAGGTCCATGCCTAGAATCCCATCCTGCAGGAGAATCTTGTGATGGGTGAATTGGATGATGTTGAGTGGGTGTCATGGTTGTTTTTGGAGAAGGTACTGCATTGGATTCAGTATTGCCCATCTCTGGTCCATTCCTCTTTGCCGCATCATCCTTGTCTTCATTTTCTGAACCACCTTGAAGCAGACTTTGAATTCTAGATTCCAGGCTCATAAATCTCGGCTCTTCCTCTATTTCTGCCTCTGGCGTTGGAGTCTCCAGATTTTTAGGAGTCGATAGTTCATCCCGAATGCTATTATTACTAACCGGCTCCATTGGAATTTCTTTCGGTGGCATCTCTAAAGGTGGTGGTTTTTCGGTCCTCGGATCTTTCTTAAAAGAAGGTGGGGCAGGCTTATTCTCCGGCCCTCTTGAATGATTCCAGTCATGGTTTCCATGAAAGTCTTTGTTAGAATGTTGGATACCACGATTCCCACCATCACGCCGCCAATCTGGTGGTTCGTCACGTTCAGCACGCATGTTGAAAGGAGGGTTATCAAACTGGCCGGGGACAGATGGTCCACTTTGAAGTCCAACATAAGTATCAGGAAAATGGGGATGATGAGGAGTAACAGGTGGGGGGCCATGATGGGCAGGAGTCTGTGGATGTGGTGGCAGGGTATTGTGATTACCGAACTGCGAATGATGCTGATGATGGTGATGGTGGTGATGGTGATGATGAGGGGGTGGAGGACCATCGTGGTGACTATATGAAAACTCATCACGAGGTAGAGGATTACTGACTGGCGGCATCGGATGCATGTCAAAGGATGAATTGGAACTTGGTGTAAATGTAGTTTGTGATGAGAATGGTGTACTGGAATTTGAAGGTCCATCGCTTGGCTGTGCAGATGAGGTTGCAGAATCAGCAGTGTTTGGTTTTTCATGAGGCCGATATTTGAATTTTTGGGGATTTCTTTCTGTTTCAGGTTCAACGTAATCATATCTTTCAAGGGTATCTACACTATTTGTTCTTGTGTGAATTGGAGCCTTCTTTAACTCAAGGTCGATTCTTGGGCGTTCTGAGCACCTTTCATCGATGAGACGCTGCCTCTCTTTTCCTAAAGACCAGAAAATGTCATCTCAAATCAAATCAAATCAAATTATGATTATTCCAAAACATGAAGTGTAAAGTTTCACTAATTAAAAATTCAATGAATGACATCTGAGGTGTGAAAACATGAAAATTAACTAATATCTAATTAATTTATATGAAGACAATTAGCAGAAGCAAAGCCATTTGTGAGTTTGAAATCTAGTAAAGCTCAGGTCAATTTCTGAGGACGAGCATAACTGAGTTTATGGAGCGCCTGTCCAGTATTGAAGACTATTTGGCTTTGACAACGAGTACGCCAGTCCAGTAATGAGGACTATTTGGATTTGACAACAAGCACGCCTGTCCAGTATTGAAGACTATTTGGCTTTGACAACGAGTACGCCAGTCCAGTAATGAGGACAAGGTCGATCCCGTTTATGAATGGAATTGTTAACCTTTCTATATTTGGAAATGTAGTAAAAATATAATTCATTCTGATTGGTTATTAGTTTAACTTTGTCCTTCAACTTGTTGAAGGCAAGTTAGTAACCTTTCAAGCCATAAACGAAGCCAACAAAGAGACCACCCCCCCTCAATGCCCCCACCACACTGATTTGTATGCTCTGGCCATCTGTTACATCTGGTTTCATCTCAAACAAAAGACACAAAGAATGAATGTTACCCACGATAGATAAAATAAGGTTTACAGCCTTGTTCCCTCTCGTTCCGCCACTAGACTATTCGAAGTAGAAAAATGACTGAAGTTCTAGAGATTAATAATCCTCGAGTTTTGAGACAACTTACCCAAAAAGTAGCAATCATTATATTCATATTGAATTTATATTTATTTATTGCATTTAAATATCAATAAAATACGAGTAAACAATAATCCTAGGGTACGATGGAGGGAGAAAAGATAAATGTACATTATGAGGTAATAGAATACAATTCCAAGAAAACTGTGCCACCAAAACTGATATGCACAATGTTTCAAAGTTCTCAAAATCCTATGGGCATTGTTATATAGTTTAAACAATTACAATAACCTGACCTGTTGCATCAAGCAATACATTCATGATATTTCCCATTTTCGATGTCCTGTGAAGTTTTTCAACACAGGCTTTGGCTGACTTGCTTGATGCAAACACGACCTGAAACCAGAAATGTTACATGCGACTCATGACATCTTTTTCAAATGAGAAATTGTATTACAACATGTAGATGGGGAATCCTTGATGATAGCAGGGAAATATAATTAGATTAGAGACTCTTTCACTTTATTATTTTCATTTGAAAAATCAGTTGTTGTTCTAAATGTTTGTAAATCTTCATGTACTGAAATAAAAATGTGGGTAATTCAAATCTCATCAGCGTATTGCATGGAATTTAATTAAAATCAAAACTAGATGTGAGCATCGCATTCTTGTCTGGTATTATCATATTGGCACTTGATTGTCTTGACTTAATCTTAGTTTTGTTAAATGGCGTTCGAGCATTGTGTGTGTTAACGATCAAAACAATGACAATACACATTGGAGAGTGAGAGCATAACTGGTATACCCTTTGTAAACAGGAGAAATACACATTATAACTTTGTTGGGATGTGTTTTCTCTCAGGGACTGGTCCATGTATAGAGCTCACGGGTCTCACCACACCCCCTTTTTCGGCCATCTTGAAAACCCCGGAATAATGACACTCTGGACAACGACATAATTTTCCCGTCTCCGTCCCAGGCGATGTCGTTATCCAGAGGTTGTACTGTATGTTAAGCTTGGCTAAACTAAAAGTGATTTACTATTATTATTATTATTATTATTATTATTATTATTATTATTATTATTATTATTATTATTATTATTATTATTATTATTATATTACTTTTGTTATTATTATTATTATTATTATTATTATTATTATTATTATTATTATTATTATTATTACTATTATTATTACTATTGTTATTATCATTATTATTATTATCATTATTATTATTATTATTATTATCATTATCATTATTATTATTATTATTATTATTATTATATAATAATAAAGTGTTCTTTTATAGCACTAAATTCCGAAGCCCCAAAGCGCTTTACAATATACTTATCAAACCATAAACACACTCGTACCGAGACAAACAGACACACACACAACAGTCGCACACACTAACTATGCAAGTTTTACTAAATGAAATTGACATTCACCAAAATGGAATCAAAAAATAAAACGTATAATTTACTCATCAATAAGAAAATGCCTAGGACAAAAACCGATGGACTGAAGGCATCGCCCTTTCTTATCTCTCTGAGTCAATACAGAAACCTTCAATACCCTGAACCTTATATTCCGTCCAAGATTCTACAAATGGTTGCCTCGCATTAACAAGAAAGTCAGAACGAGATCATTTTCTCCCTTCAATTTAAACCATTTGTGTGGAAACATCATACCACACGGCCTTAAGGGAAGAGGAATTCCTTATGAATAGCATGCTTTCTTAAAAGATCACTGAGATAAATTAAGAATAGTATATTACTTTTTAATGTTTAATTTCAAACCATTTTACAACTTGACTAGCTTATCAAAAAATCTTTAAACAAACAAACAAATAAGAAAAAATTACTTTTCCAATGCCAAGATGTTTCTTGGTCCGTGGATGGTAATATATTTTGACATCCTCCACTTTTCCAAAACTCCTGACCATATTTTCCAGAAAGTCTGGTTTGATGTTGTCATTCAAGTTACTGAAGGTGACATCCTTTGCAGGAGGGGTACCCACATAATAACAATCATACTGAAAAATAATGTCATACAATTGATTGATATCAAAAATACATTTGTGATTCATTAAGCAACATGAATTACAAATGACATACATACTCACTGGTCCAGATTTCATGCAAGAATACTAAAACAGAATATTATTTTTTATCTGAGTGATGATGGACACTTTTTGTTTTCTTCTTGTAACAATGGTAACTTTGTCAACAATGTATTCATGACACAAGACCGAAGGGCTAGAGCTCAGGTTGTCGCTGGTTCGGATAAGTAAGTAAGTCAACAATTTATTAAATGTGGGGTTGCCAATTCAGGAGGCAAAATTTGACTGAACTTTGACTCAAACACATTCAGTGACCCATTTCTGAGTGCTGAACTCCAGTAAAAAGACCTTTGTACTTACTTTTTTTCCCGTTTAGCAGGTGATTGGAAAATATATTGAGGATAATATACTGAATTCCGTAAATATACGGAAAATTGTAATTGTAATTGCAACCTTGTAAATGGGCAAAACTCCCTTGAGTTGTTAATAAGATTATTTTTTTTTAAATTTTGTTTGCTTTTTTAAGGTTCTTTTCCAGGTTTGTTCACTATTCAAAGGAAAGATATATGGTAAAACAACAATCGTGTGCCCATGTGTTTTAAAATCTCAAATTGACACATTGATACCATCATAACACTTTTGACACCAATGTCCCTACCTTCCATCTTGGCACTGGAAGATCAGCAGGTTTGCGTCTGTAGCATATTCGTTGGTATCTTGGTCTTGGGTCTCTAGCATCTATCACTCTGCCATCCTGGAGATAACCAAATTTAATATATTTAAAAATAATGACTTTAGTCTTCCAGATAAAACCATAAAAACAAACAAGTATATTATTAGTCCAGTAGATTTAAGCTACAAAAATAGGGCTATCAGGTAGAAATTGGTACCAAGCTAAATTTAACAAATTTGGTTGCACATTTTATGCTGAGTATCATACTACAAACCACTGAAATCATACATGGATATAAAGTTATTGATGGTGTCGTTGAAACCCTCAAACTTAGTGAGAGTCGTCACTTTCGGCATTTATAAATAAACATAAATTTTATGAATGTGGATGTATTTTTGGTTGATGCAACATATCAAAGTACACAAAAGTGCCTTACAGTTGTTCACATCCCTGTAAAAAATATAAAAACCTCAATTTCATTTTTAGAATCACATATTCCCAATTCGAACTGAATGAAAAATGGCCTGGGCTTTCTAGTGCTTTTAAAAACTTTCTCCAATACTTGGCTTTAATAAGGATTCCTACAGCAATTCCATTTCGAATTTCAAGGAGTGTTCAAGATGATTTTTCGAATTCAAGGGTTTAAACAACGTATTATCCCTTCGACAATTGAAAACTTTTCTCCAATAGCGGAGACAACTCAGCTCATTAACTGCTGCGTCCATAGCAGTGTAAAGGACAGAAGTTCACTTTTCTTCATCTTAGCTGGAGATATCAATTCATTTGATTGAACAATAAATTGCACGGTATTCAAATACTCTGCCTTTGTTGCCATTTTGTCTGCTATTATTTTTTCTCCAAGATCTGAAATCTCATTCCCGAATTTTGCTTTCTTAACCTTTAACACCAGGGGTGAGAATAACTAGTCCAGAAAAAGGAGGAAATTTTTCAGCTCGTAGATCATGACCCATCCATGCAACTATAACCTATAGTAAGGGGAATTAGGTCCAAAAAAAAATTATAGAATATGTTGTAGATTATGAAAAATCCTGTAATTTATGCGATAGAACCACTCTTGAGAGATCAGTATTAGTTCAGAAACAAGCTTTTTAAGATTGGAAAATTTTGAAATGGACGACAAAAATTTCGTTCATTCCTATTGTGTAAACATTCAAAACAAGGCGACCCGAAAGGTTGATGTACATCATCCTTGGATTCCCATTGGTGGCTATTTTTAGCATCAAACCGGATGTTTTCCTTTCACTAAACTTTCGATTCACAAACTATCCAAATTGTTTCATGGTTAATCTTATTCAATTTTACTAGTTTTGATGGATTACTATCATGCAAAATTCTATAATAATAGATTTTTTTTTATCTGATTTAGCAAGTTTAATCAACTACACTAATGAAGACAGACAAACAGACTCGCAGAATACAGCTGGATTAAATGTCGGCAACCGGTGTGACACATACACAGTGTTCTTTTCTCCTTCCCCTTATTATTTTTTCTTTCCCAAAATACTGCAATAATCATTGTACATGTTTTATAGACTATTTTGGTCAGACTTGATGGCAGTTGGGGATTAAGATAGCTCAATTGGTAGAGTACTCGCTTCACACACAACAGGACTGAGATTGATCCCGAGTGCAGTCGAATTGAGGAAGGGAGAGCAATAAAACTCTCCTACTTACATCCCCTTTTTTAAACAATATAATAACCCTCCCATTTATAATTTTTATTAAATGTTACTGTAGAGACAATGTCTGATTGGCAGAAAGGAAGCGTGGATGCCAACAGTAGGTAAGCACGATACTTACATAAGGATTGGTACCATCAAATCTGTAGACCTTTTCCCTGCCATGATCAAGCATGGGATCAGCAATCAGCTTATAGTTCCTCCGACGCTTGTCCACCTCCGACTGCGATTGTGGTTGAGGCTGAGACATCATCTGATGATGGTGTTGTCTTACCATACCATTCATATCTTTGAATATTCATTATTTGAAAATGTATTAACATTATTCAAAATAATCTCATAGTTTTTGGGGGTTTTTTTAAGGGTTAATAAAAATGTTATCCTCAAGATCACAGAAATAACGTAATATTGTCATGTTATCATTTGTAACTGTGATCATTATCTATTCATAAGAACATTCATCTCATTAAATTTCATCCTTCTATATTCTCATCATCTTAAATCAATTCGTCATTTGTTCTTTATTTCAAAAGTAACTAGTAAATTCTTTTGACTTCATTTGTCACATCCAATGTAGTCGAGTTAGCTCTTGAGCACTCATAAGATCATGACAGTCGAGTGTAATGTCTTTGTGAAATTCAATTTAAATTTCTTAATTATTGACAGGTACATAAAATTGATGAATGCCAATCAAAATAACAATAATGATAAAGTAACTACCAACAGGTAGTCTAAACTTGCTTTATTTAAGAGAAAGACAAAATCTTTGGAAATCCAGTTTTAGAAACTAAAAAGAAGAGAGTATCAGCTGAGTCAGTCTGATGTGGGCAAAATAGAATTTCTTCTACTTCTATCAGTGCCCACACTCGAGTCGAGTTACCATTTCACAGAGACACCAACTTCAAATGTGGCTCACATGAATTTCCGACACCATTCGTAGGAATTCCGATGCCGAAAGAGGAATTTCCGATACTGATGACAGCTCTGAATCATTATTGGGTTTTGTATACAGCTGAGGGTCATCAGCATAAAAATGAAAATCAATGGGAAAGGTGGATAGCATATTAGAAAGGGTAACAGTATACATTGTAAAAAGGAGGGGGCTGAGAATAGATCCCTGAGGCACTCCACACGTTAATATGGATGGAGTTGATACAAGGTTTTCTATGATTACCGACTGACTGAAATGACTTGACCCCGACGATTTCGCCAGGAAGAAATCATGAAAATTTACGAAATAATTCATCTCATCAAGAATTGTCTTGTACCGAATGGAATGTTTGTTTTGTTTTTGTTTTTATAGAAAACAAATGCATCTTCAAATCAAAACTGCTTTTGACGGTAGGCGTAAAGTTTTTGTTATTTTTCTTTTTCTATCTAAATGAAAGATTGAGAACTTTCAAGGAGCTAAACTAAAGGTTGGTTCCACTGTCGACTGGCGCACCTCTCTGTCTCTGTCTCTATTTTTACTTTTACTTTTTTTTTTCAACAATTATGGAATAATATAACTTAGTTGCACTGTGTTCTGAAAATAGTAACCATACGGTCCGTTCATGTCTCGCATTATCGCAGCGTACGGTCGATAAATCACTTCGAATTGTAAATATCTGAATAAGACTTTAGCTATGATTTGGATTCCTCTTTTCTGCTGGATACTGGTGAACTGAGAAAGGCGAAGTTAGTGAACTATACTTACTCTGATATCTTCTGTCTTGGTCCATTGCCCTATATCGGATTGATTTAGCATAGCAACGTCATTTATGTATGCCAATAGTAGTATGTGATACCACAAAAAGCGATTACTTTATTTTATTTTGTAATTAAATACATTTTTCATGATTCTGTACAACTCAGAGAATGGACTAAACACTAAACAACATTGCGAATCAATCCCATAAGCTATATTTATTTCCGGTGGATAGTAGTTATGTTGAGTTTGCTTCAAATAGAGCAGTAAAGTTAGGTGCCCCAAACGTAAACAATAACAAGTTGCTTGTGATTTCCGTTAGGGACCGGAATAATTTACGCACAATATAGGTCTCCCAATTTTGTAGTTTGAGTTGTAGGCAATACACTTTCAGTATTGAAAATATGTTTACATAAAATCTAACAGTTGCAGAAATAATAATATAAGGCTAAATTATTATGAAAATCAGGCTCCGAATAATTCTCGTTTTGTTCACACCAGCGCAATAATTTGCTCTGGTCTAAAAATAGATAGACTGTAACTTTTGATAAATTTTAGAAAATTTTACCTTTTGTTCCATAAAATATCCATATCTAGACATTATTTGATGCATGATCGAGTATTTATGAATATGTGTTTCTTTTGCCACCTAACAGCCAAATTTTAAAGGTTATTTTTTTCTATTATTTACATTGGAACGTGAGCTGTCAAGACAGGAACATGTGGTTTGCCACGTGCTTCTCGACCTTTGTTTACGTTTGGGGCACCTAACTTTACTGCTCTATTGTTTTCGAGAAAATATCGAACTGGAATGTTTGTAACCAAATTCCATATTTGTCTCGAATGATCAGTTTTGATTGAATCGCTAGTGTTGATTTGGTGTAAGATCCAAGCCAGATTCACCACATATTTTTCAATGTCTAATAAAATCCGAAATATTATGGACAAATATTATCTAAAGAGCATATCGATTATCCACAATATCGATGAGGTAGCTGGAGTGGAGACTGGAAGATTTACCAGTTGGGCATTTTAAAAGCTGAAATTATTCAAAAGTTTAATACACCAAGTTACCTTTTAAAAATTTGTTTTAATTAATTTATTTATTTAATTATTTAATTATTTATTGTTGCCATTATCTGCGTGTTTTATCTTTCGCCCGGCTGTGGCCAAAGGCAGAAACGTCGTAATTTGTATTGTTTTATTTTCTGAGCCTTTTTTATGTGCGGCTATGTGGTCTCATGATAAGACACTCGCTTTCAGATCGGAAAGTCCCTGGTTCAAGCTTCGCTCGGCGCATAGTTGAGTCCTTGGAAAAAAAAAACAACTCATTACTCACATTCTCTAACCGTACTCATGTATGGAATGAATACCTGGCCGTTAACAGTGTTGTCTCTGTCTGAAAAAAAAATTGAATTATCGCCTAACAGGCATCAGGTCTCGCTCTTTATGTTACGTGTTGCTGTTGGTCAGGGGCCCTTTGTAAAGAGCTTTGAGTTTAGTGGCTATTGCGCTATAGAACAGCTAAAGAATAAAATCTCAACTTTACTCGTTATATACTATCGTTGGCTTTGATATGCCTAATGGTCCTGGTACGTAGATACCATTCAATATTTCTGACACTACAATTTCTTCCAGAGATATACTATCGTTGGCTTTGATATGCCTAATGGTCCTGATACGTAGATACCATTCAATATTTCTGACACTACAATTTCTTCCAGAGATATACTATCGTTGGCTTTGATATGCCTAATGGTCCTGGTACGTAGATACCATTCAATATGTCTGACACTACAATTTCTTCCAGAGATATACTATCGTTGGCTTTGATATGTCTAATGGTCCTGATACGTAGATACCATTCAATATGTCTGACACTACAATTTCTTCCAGAGATATACTATCGTTGGCTTTGATATGTCTAATGGTCCTGATACGTAGATACCATTCAATATTTCTGACACTACAATTTCTTCCAGAGATATACTATCGTTGGCTTTGATATGTCTAATGGTCCTGATACGTAGATACCATTCAATATTTCTGACACTACAATTTCTTCCAGAGATATACTATCGTTGGCTTTGATATGTCTAATGGTCCTGATACGTAGATACCATTCAATATGTCTGACACTACAATTTCTTCCAGAGATATACTATCGTTGGCTTTGATATGTCTAATGGTCCTGATACGTAGATACCATTCAATATGTCTGACACTACAATTTCTTCCAGAGATATACTATCGTTGGCTTTGATATGCCTAATGGTCCTGTACGTAGATACCATTCAATATTTCTGACACTACAATTTCTTCCAGAGATATACTATCGTTGGCTTTGATATGCCTAATGGTCCTGATACGTAGATACCATTCAATATTTCTGACACTACAATTTCTTCCAGAGATATACTATCGTTGGCTTTGATATGCCTAATGGTCCTGATACGTAGATACCATTCAATATTTCTGACACTACAATTTCTTCCAGA
>NC_088362.1:882931-1005431 GCF_034508935.2 Berghia stephanieae
TAAACTACACCAAACGATAGAGTAATTTCTCCTGAAGAAAATAAGACATCAATCATTAAAATCTATCCATAAACAAAAAATCTATGGAACTTTTTCTGAGACCCATCACTCAAAAGTCCAAAAAATCGGGTCACAGCCACTAGCCCATTTATCGGCTCCCTGCTGGAGGGCCAAATGGACGTTTACCAAAGTACCTACCATATATTGACAAAATGTTCGTCTTATCGAGGACAAGGCATTTACATTAATAAAGAGGATGATAAACATTTTTATTACATAATATTACGCAAATGTTACAGAAAATTAAAAACTCGGCTAGACGTAAGAAACAATTTGCTAGAGATATAGACACTTGATAAATGATAACAAACAAATATATGCGAAAGAAACTTGATGACTTGATGGCAAAATAAAATCAAAGCAATTGGTGTTTTTAAAATATCGATTTTATTAATATCGGGTTTCACAAAGAGAAGAAATAAACGAACTTTTAAAACAAAAACTGTAAAATATCCACAAATAAAGTTGGAAAGTATGTAGAGAGGTGGGCCTTTGGCCTACCAACCTCCGCTGGACGTCCAACTCGCCTTGAGCATGCATTCACGTAAAATATAAAGATTTTAAAAAAAAAACTACCTCTGTTTCAAAAACTAGCATCTTTCAGCTTTCTAAGAAACATTTTGATTTTTCAGAACTTTAGTTCGTTAAAAAAATACCGGCCAATCTGACCCGTTGAGTCGAATGAAAACGAAATTTTGTTGTTTACACGGTTCAAAGGAAATGCCGTAAATAAGCTTTCATGGACTTCCTGTGTTGTTTTTATAGTGTCACGTGACCGTTTTGAGAAATTTGTCGTCTGCTACAAATAATTAGACCGGTAGGGGGTAGATATTTTCGTTGGAGCAGAGAAAAAGTGAGTATTATTTCTTGGACTTGTAGAGAGGCCTAGGGTCCACCAGCAGTCAAGTTGATTGAATAAAAGAAAAAAAGGCCTTTTTTATCCGCCGCCACCACCACCGTGAGAGTGGAGAGGGGGGGGTGGGGGGGGGGTTGCATGATGAAGACGAAAGGGAGACGTGTGGCTTGGTGACGTAGAGCTTGTCAACGATGCTGGCAGATGTTCTTAACCCCTTAACAGCGAAGCAGATTTTTTGCTTTCAGATAATAGTTTGCTTTTATCTTTATTATTGTTAACGGGGAATACAGCGTTTCCACCAAGAGAGCAGTCAGACTATCGCAACTCGGACTTCAATTGTCTATAATCGTTTTGCCGTTACTTGTCTTTTGATGAAAGAGGATTTGGTGTTAGGTCAAAGATCGAATTTGGCCGCTAAAGGTTGCATTGCTACTGGGTTTGCTCCCCCCCCCCCACCCCCCCCCTCCTTTTTTTCTTCTTTTTTTTTTCAACTTAGTATTGTTGATTGCTATTTCCTTTTTTTATGATTAGCAAGTGCAGTAGGAGTCTCACAGGATGCAGGAGTACTGCAAATAACCCTTTGCCAGTGACATTGATTTTTTTGTTTTCAAATAATAGTCTTCATTTATATTATTTTTTAACGCAGAAAAAACAAACGTTTCCACCATAAGAGCAGTAAGAATATTGATAAAAAGCGCTTTGAGCACGTTGGGTGGATATTGCCCTATATAAAAGCTCAAGTTTTTAAATTGTAATTTGTTTTTTGTCTTTTGATGAAAACGGTAAGATTTTATTTTTGGTCCAAGTAAGATTGATATTCGCCTTTAAAAGGTTAAGTTGTTTTGTTTTTTCAGGGTTTTTTTGTTTTGTTTTTCAAATGCAGATACGCTGCTTCTTTTTTTTTTTCCTCAACTGGCAAGCTATCGCTGTACTTACCCGCATGGCTTGCACACACAAAAGGATACATCTAGGTCACAAAACCTTACATCCAGGTCACAAAATCAGACAACTAGGTCACACCTCAAGACATCTCTGTTTCGTTTGTTCCAAGATAGCAAAACAAACCAGACGTCTTGGAGTTCGAAAGAGCTTTCCATATAATATTTGGTATTTGCAAGACCCCCAGAAACCAATTCCCTATACAGCTCTTGTGCACGGTTACTTATGACCTTGATTTCTTTCGTACCCACCCCAAAATCCCACTTATTGTGTGTTATAGGCAGAACATAATAAATAGCTGGGCTGCCACGTGCGTGACTAAATTGGCCAAAGAGAGAATCTATACTTTGGCATTAGACACCAATTACCTGATGTCTTGGTTTTTAATCCTAGCCGAGTGAGAGAGAAAAAACAAAACAATCATACATGTATCTGCAAACAGCAGAACGTTTTCATTTTACATTGAGATGGGAAGGGATAACACTATGATAAGAAAGAAAGAGAGAGAGAGAGAGTGAGAGAGAGAGATGGGCGGGGGGATGGGGGGATAGTAAGGGGGAATGGGAAAAGATGAAAGAAACAATGGGTTGCCTGATGACGTAGATCAAAGGATTGTTACAGCGGTGTTCACGGAGCGTACTTCGTGAAATTTTAACCTTTTACAGTGACACTGATTTTTTTTCTCCAGATTGCTTATGCAGAATAAATCGTTTCCACCAAGAGAGCAGTAGTAAGAGTATATTTCGACTCGGGCTTCAATTAAACTATAAATCGCAAAGCTTGTCTTTTAATGATAACATTAAGACTAAGATCTGGAGTTTGGGGAGTGTAAGATGGAATCTCGCCATTAATGGTTAAAATTGTTTTGATTAAACAAAACAACACACACACACACACACACACACACACACACACACACACACACGCGCGCGCGCGGTCACGACAGCGAGGACCATCACTGACAGAATGTTGCAACGGTAAACCGGTTTACGTGTACATAGATCCTGAGGCTAGATGCCCCGTTACCGTGTACGTAGGCACTCCCAAAAAAAAAAGGAAGAAAGAAAGAGACACACACACACATACACACACACACACACAGTCTCGCATCCTCTACGAACTAATTTTGCGCACCAATTTTTACTGCACTTATGCACCAAATTGCATACACTAGGGACACTTTTTTTCCGTATCTTTTTCTCAATAAACTTTTTAAAAAACCTTTGTTTTGCGCGGCAGGCACTAGGGGGCACCAACCATTGAATCAGACGAAAAACACACACGATTTAGCGAGGAATGAATCATGAAAATATTTAGGATATAATTTCAAACACAACTTTTGATATTCATCAAGGATTGTCTAGTACCGAATGTTTTTTGATAGAAAACAAATGTATCTTCAAATCTAAACTGCTTTTGACGGTAAGCGGTAAGTTTTTTATTTATTTTTCTGTCCAAACGAATGATTTGTCCTGGTATAGAAGCTAAGTATTGGTAACACCGGCTCACCTCTCTATTCAAAATAAAAACATAGTAAATAATATCTGAAAATATTATGGTCTAAATTTAATACATAACTAAATTTGAAATATCGATATCGTTGGGCAGCCATGATGAGAAGATAATGTAAACATGGCTTTTCGGCGCAGAGTTAGATGTTATTCTAAAAACAAGCGTTTCTATTTAAAAAACACACGCTGTAAATTAAAAAATAAATGCATTTGAAAATTGCCAAATTTCAACTTCATATAACTTCTGGAATTTTAATAGATTTTGTCAGCATTTAAAAGGAAATTTAAAGACAAAAATAATGATACCAAAATATCTGCGACATTCCTCTTTATAACGAAGTTATGTATCTTTAATTGAACCCCCCAAAACGCGAACAGCAATTTTCAGTCACAACTTTCCTATGGGCGAGTTGGGTCACAATTTGACTGTCACTGCTGCTGCTCACTAAACTGCCTAATTTAACGGAGGCCTTCCATAAGCTCCTCGTGCTAAGGGAAATAACCCAAATATTTCCTGAACTAATCCAAAGAAAAAACACAACCTAGTCTAGTACCTTTAACTAACCCTAATAGGAAAAACGAACACCCTATCATCTTTACTGAGACTTATAACTAACCGACACTAATAGCTAATTGAAAAAACATCCTCCGACCTCAAGCTAACCCTAATAGTAATCGAAAAAAAACTAAAAAAACTAGGACTGCATCACAAATCAAAATGGCGGCCGAGAATCAAAATAATGTCAAATTAGGAAGTTTTAAACTTTCACAAATCTATCAAGGTTTGTTCTAGTTTTTAAAATGCTTCTATATGATGACAAATTGAATAAATAAACGCCTGACAAAAGATCCACGGTGAAAATACAAATTGAAAGAAATGCTAGAACGAGGAGCTTTCGGAAGGCCTCCCCAATTTAAATTAAATGTTCATGTGAAAATTTGGACTAGATGAGAGTTCTTTCCTGATGGTATCCGTTTTTTCTTTAACATATTGACCAAAGCGAGTTGGTAGATCTGCACGATCGATGCGTCTGTTGTCCCAGCAGTTCCTTGGTCAAGGCTTGACTTAGTAATTTAAGCGCTTAGTGTCTGGTGTCTCGAAGTTATAGTGCTATACAAGTTTTCAGCATTATTATTATTATTATTATTATTATTATTATTATTATTATTATTATTATTATATATTATTATTATTATTATTATTATTATTTTTATTATAATTATATTATTATATTATTATTATTATTATTATTATTATTATTATTATTATTATTTTATAATAATTATTATTTTATTACTATTATTAAACTTTATTATTGAGTATTATAAAATAAAGTGGGGTTCACAAGTTATTTTAAAAAGAGGAATATTTTTATCACCTAAAAATCAAATCCAGGGCAATAACTGTGCATGTGAATTGTTTAACACAAAAGAAAGTTTTTGTGTTCTTAAACTTAGATATGTTTTAAAATATCTATAATTTACAAGTGATAATTAATTGTTAAATTGTAGATAGCCTCATTTGAACTTTTGTGAGGTCTGGTTCACCTTTCATATTCTCGAATTAGGCAACCAAGCTCAATGTTGTGAGAGATCAGTCAAGGAAAGGACATGGCCAGCTGTTAACTAGAGGCCTAGCGGACCAGAACAAAGCCCCAAATGTAAATTCAATTAATGCAGGCACAATTTCGGTGAACCATTTACTTTCCGGAAAATCTTTTCTTGTCGATACCGGTGCTGAAGAATCCGCCAACTCACATGACCATAGACAGATAGTGATAGGTCCTTATCTTGTTGCTGAAATTGGATCGATCATCAAGACCCACAGCGAAAATTATTTTTCTAAAATTGACAAAAAGGAAAGCTTCGGCTTCACACAGCAATTTTGGATTGCTGACGTCGCAAACCCAATTCTAGGAGTAGGAGCAGTTTTTTTGCACATCATCGTTTGGCCATAGATTTGTCAAACCAAATATTGGTTTCCTGGACAGAGCAGGGTTGTACACGCACACAGCACCTGCCACCAGAAAATTGGACTTTACAAAATGCATTCCTGATACGAAGTCATTTTATGAGAAATTCCCTACTCTTTTGGTGCCAGCGCTTAGAAAAAACAAACATGGTGTGAATCATCACCTCCTGACCACTGGCGCAGATCGAAGTTGCTTCGTGACGCCCTATACTTTTCGAAGAATTTGACATCTCGCGAATTAATCTTCCTTTAAAAGTTTAAAAAATTCAATTTAACTTATTGCTTTTCGTCAAGCTGTGTGCTTTGTTAAAATCGCTCCCTCACTATTTATGTACATTCCTTCCCGGTCGTTTGTTCCAACCATCACTATGTACGCAAGACACGTCTCGTGACTTATACAATGTAAGAGAGATGAGCACAAAAGCTATGTGCCGCCTTGGCTTTAACAATAGAATATAGAAAGAAAGTCATAGCAGGAATGTAGTTTTATCGACCTTGACCATGAACATCTACTGTCTTTCATTCAAAAATAAGAGTATTGATAACTAAATAGCTTACGAGTTCATCTCATAACAGGGTGCTGCTCACTGCAATTAAACACTAAAACGAAGATCAGATTAATAAATATAGGCTAAACAAATGATTTCTTGCTTAAATAAATATGGACAGTCTAAAACCAAAAGTAAACTATTTTACTCACAGACTAAGAGCCCGGTGTCACCAAAAACAAGAAACCATCATCATCATCATCATTGTCAGTACCACCACTATTTCATCGTCATCACTACCACCAACCACATCATCATCACCACACCACCACTACAACCACCATCATGCATCGTCATTACCACCAATGCAACCATTCATTTTTACATGTAATATGACACTTCTATTTTAGAGCTTTAATTGACTTGAAAAAAAAAGGGGGATTTTGAATGGTATTTGACATTATGTTTGCATCATATTATAGATAGGATTTTGTATGCAGTGATTCTTTTTTCAGTCTTGAAATTCCTCTGAGTGATGTCTGAAATTCCTGCAAGTTAAAGTTGGGACTCAGAGATATGAATCATTTATATTATTGAGATGGTTTGTGTTTACTTTTTGGTACAACATCAATAATATAACCAAACATATTTTCAATTCATCCAGTAAGGAGAAAGAAAAACTAATAATTGGATTTGAATCACACTTCTAGCTGTAGACGTTACCTTTACCGAGTTTATTACATTCAATTTTAAAACCTTTGCCATCCACAGAATTGAAACTGACTTGAATTATGTACACGAGCCCCCAGAGCAAACAATTTAAAATGCCTCGCCTGTTTGTGGTATTCCGCACATTTGACAGGACATGGAATAGTGCGATGTATACACGGGAATATTCAAACCTCGATATGGACACATCCAGTGGTGATATTCATTTCACATTTCAAGCTGAGCACATTGCTGGTGTGAGACAGACTTCAACAAGGAGAAGTATTTATTTTCTACCTGAAGATTTCTATGTCCAGCCTCATCGAGGACATGCTCCAATTTTCTTTGGAATCAAAAGTTTTTCTCTACACAAACATTGTAAGTCATTGTGTTGTCTATCAGCACCGATTTATCCATATTCACATTCAGACATTGTGGAGGAGAAGCTCAGCTTTATTGACAATGAACCCATTGACAGTTCATCCAATTGTGTTTCATATTTTGTTTTACCTATAAATAAATGCACACTTGTTGTTGATGCGCATGTTGCATCTTGTTTACAATCAGAATTCAGCAGGAGCAGAAGTTTTCGTCAGAGGTTCTTTCAAAGAATAAGATATACATGTGGATATAGAAATTGTACATTGGACTACGAGCAGTGGACTGTAGAACAACGGGAAGCTTGGGACAATTATCTCACCATCCCATTCATGATGGATGTTATAGCCGTTTGGCCCTGGCAGAAAATTGATCATTTATGGTAAGCCTTATCAGCCATTATTTCTTTTGTCCTCCTTTAATTTTGATTTAATGTGTCAATGTTATCCTTTTACCTTTGATCTAATTCAGACACTGATAATTGAAATGATTATCACCTCAGATGGGTCTAAAACTATTTGATCAGCAATGATGATGATGAAATCATGTCTCTAATTTAGAAATATATTGACATTCATTAAGTGTGAAATAAATACATTAATATATTGTCAACTCAATATTATATCAAATAGATTGTTACTCACTGTTATGAATAAATAGTTAATGCTATGTTAATTCTTTTTTTTTCCAGGTCAGATAGGATAGTCAATCTTGTAAACAAGCATGTGGTGCTTGAAGAAAGTTTGGCTTGGCTTTCAACTCTTGGAGGTGCCCATTCTTCTCTTGGTGAAACATTTTTGGACCATGTAAGCTTTTTAAAAAATAAAATGCATAAATAAATGCCAACATGTGATATAGTATAGTAGATACTCTGGTATCATTGCTAGGACATTGGTCTGTCATCATGTGCTATAGGACGGTATTGGTCTCATGTCATTGGCCATGCATAGGCTCATTGGTTGGAAAAGAGCACGTTGATAGGCTCAAGTACTAGATGATGATAATCTGAAATGAGGAAAAATCAGTCCAAATTTGATATTAATGTAGTTATTTCATAGTTTTCTTTTTTTTTTTTTTCTCTTTTTTTGTTGTTGTTATGTGTGCATATCTATGGTCTTGTGCAGTATTACCACATTGACACTTGGTTTTCTTGATTTATTCTTAGTTTTATTAAATGGCTTTCGAGTTATATTTAGGATCAAAACAATGAAAATACGCATTGGAGGAGAGTGAAAGCTTACCTGCTTTATCCTTTGTAAACAGGAGAAATACATGCACAAATTATGTATTCACGGATCTCACCATGCCCCTTTTCCCACCATCTTGTAAACCCTGGAATAACGACACCCCGTGATAAAGACATAAATTTCCATTCCCAAGCAAAGTCATTATCCAGGGTTTGCACTGTAAGATGTTATTTTAGGGTTTTTATTACTAATAGTATATATATTTAGCACAAAAAAATCAGGACAAGAGGCCTTTATCGCTAATCCAGGGGGTCATTATTCAAGGGTGTCATTATCCAGAGGCTGCACTGTACTACATCTGTAACTAAAATCTTTGAACAAATAAATTAAGAGAAAATTATATACAGCTAACAGATTTAACAAGGTTTACATTTATGATAGTTTATAAAACTGGATGGTGTATTTTTGAGAAGCATTTTGCATACATTTTTCCTCTAAGTCTTTAGACCTGGTAAAAAAATTCTTTGTGTTTGGGTGGAGTGTTATACAAAGAGTAGCAAGAATTTGTACTGATGAAAACTACAGAACCTAGGGTAAATACTTGCTCCATGTGCCGTACTCTGATTTCAATGAACTTTTAAAATTATTTTTAAAAAGACATTAGGAAACATATTTCCACAAATTGATCAGAGAGTCATTTTTCAGTCAGAGCCAATCTGTGTCTCATGTTTTTATTTGTATGTCCCTATTGTAAAGTCTCATATTGATAACCTTGGAAAGAATTTTGGACTGTTGCTAATTTTATGTTTCTGGAGTAAATCTCCATGATTTGCCCCATTTGCATATTATTATTATGCAAATCAAAATGTATATTTTTATCTTTGATTTTTAAAATTATTTTTCTGTTTTGGTTTTATAAGGCGGAGAGAGCTGGTGAGATATCTGCATATCAGTTGAAACTTGCCAGAGAGCTGGGGAATGAAATAATGATTGCCAGATGCTACCTTTATTGGGCTTGGAGTTTGCTGCAGAGGGACTATCTTTCGGAGTGTAAAATTTGCATCATGTAAGTCTGGAAATATTGTTATGATGATCATTTACTTTGGTCGTATTAAAAACAGTCTTGATTCATACAACTTTGTCTTGTATTCAGCGGTACTTCAGACTTGGTAAAATAATATTTCATAAAAATCTATTCTAAATTCAGGGAGTATTGTTTGAGTCCGACATGCTTCTGCAACAGTTATATGAATTGCAAGAGTGCATGCTGGACTATACAGATGAGAGAGAGAAAGAGAGAGTGTGTGTGTGTGTGTTGGTGTGTGTAGTGGTGGGACAGAGAGGACGTGTTTTGGTCGCTTTGCCTATTCCTATTTTTTATTGATATTTTTCAGGGATGTGATTTTATTTTATAAAACTTACATTTTTATTCATCTCTTCAACGTTTTTGCAGAGAAATATTTTTTAAACTGGATTCATTGGAAAGATTTTAGCAGTGACGGACATTTCCCGGTTAGAGAAGTCCCACTGTGTTCGGTTTTTGTGCTGTTGGCTTTGGGGGCCGTGTTAGGTTTTTGTGCTTTGGCTTTGGGGGCCGTGTTAGGTTTTTGTGCTTTTGGCTTTGGGGGCCGTGTTAGGTTTTTGTGCTTTTGGCTTTGGGGGCCGTGTTAGGTTTTTGTGCTTTTGGCTTTGGGGCCCGATTTGAAAAAATCGAAATCCTGATTTTTAAAAAAATCTTGTACCGTCTTACTGGCATTGTCATTTGAGAGCTGTGACGTTTTCTTGAGAGTCAATTGATCCCCTGATCCCCTGGGCCATTACTTACATTTAAATACATTGTGAGTGTCTTTGTATATTTCATATTTTGACTTTCATGTTTGTCTTTTTTATTTGTAGAAATACATGGAGATACGTTAAGAAGATCAAATGCTCTGACAAAGTTCTCACCAACATGTGCAAGGCTGTATGGAGTCGTCTGCAGTATAAAAAGTCACTGATAAATAAGCCAAAGGTCAGGTGTTCTCCAGTTACAAAGGACTCTGGGTACTCGGATATGGATGGGTCTGCTGGATGTGGTGTGCAGCAGAAAGACAGAGACTTAAACTACAGTGATTCTATCAAACATTCCAGAATTATGCATCAAGTTGAAGTTTGTTAACTTGACATTTTCCCTTCACACCACTATCCTCTATAAAGGTAATATTAATCCTGGAATAAATGATGATGTGAAGTTGTATATATTGTATGATTTTATATATAGTGCACCTCAGATTCAATGAAAATTAAAAATCCCTCCTTTTTTATTTCCTATTTGACACTATTAAAGCCACTTCGCATTCAATGGAGTTTGTAACCACTTACAACGAAGTAATCAAAACTGTGAAGATAGAGCATACCGTGTGGAGACAAGACTGGCATTTTAAAAATATAGCATTGGTTTCCAACTCCTGGGTGGGGTTCCTGACCTCCCTTAGTGGGCAGGGGGGTACTTACTGTGTCTTCTATCCCCTTATATCTGTTTTCCAACATGCTTTCTGTCTTTATTCCCAGTTCCCCTATGTCTTACTTTTTCTCGGGTGCTTAAATTGTAATTCTAGAACTGTTTACTACCCCATTTTCTTCCTTTTTACTGGCACTGATATAACCTAAATGTGTTGCAAGTGCCGTAAAACCCTTAAAAGCAAACAAACAGCTTACCAACTCAGAGAACTTTATTACACATAACCATTATCGGGAAGACCAATTTTATAATATGATACACTGAAAATAGTGGGTAGGGGTAGGGTGAGATCCCAATCACACATCACAATGGGATGATTTTGTCTGTCTTTGTGGGGTCATGTGATCATGGTTGGTTGGGTGTGTACCAAGACAATACGTGTAGCTACTATAAGAAGTTGTTGGTGTGTACGCGTGTCATTTGAAGGTGGGTTGTGAAGAATAAAAGTGAGGAGATGACATTTCTGAACTCATGGCTGTGAGGGGTAGGAGTGGTGGCTGGAGATGGGGTTACCTAGGGAACAAATTATACATAATCTGTGAGGAAAGGTGGGGAGATGGTCTATTAATCTTAACCCATCAGGGTGTCCAGCAAGGTCGTAATTTTGACCTCTTGGTCGTAAATTTGCATCCATGGTCGTAAAAAAAGTCGTAAGTTTGTTGTTTCAAAGAATTTTAAAATTCTTTAAATCATTGAAGAATTAAATGACGGATGCAAGCAATGACGAGGATTCATCTAGTGGCGGCCATTTTGAAAATCCTAAACATTAATCAAACATAGTCTAACCATTGTAATGTCCCTTGGTGGTCATTCCGCTCCCCAATTGATGTTGGGAGACTCCTTTGATCAAGTCTCTGGAGTAGTAAGAAATTACTATGAAGAACATGACCAAACCATGCTTTTTTGTGTGTGTGGAAATCGTGTTTTCCAATTGCTATCTGTCTTTGTCTTAGAATGAGATTACTTGACCTGGCCTGAGTCCTTGACTGGGAGGGAAACGGAAACAGTCGAATGTATAGTTATAGTTTTGGGAGGTGATATTTTTAAATTGTAAATCATCTCTCTGTTATGTACTGTTATTTTTTTAAATTTTAACATGATTTATAAATATTTGAATGCATTCCTTTTAATGGGGACCTGTGGTGGTATCTGGTTGAGACTTTTAGGTGATCTCAAACTAAGTGCACTGATAATGTGCTCTTGGAATCTATATCTGTTTCCTATTTGAACCAATTTCCTTTTGTCTTACTTTTTCTTTCAAGTCCTTTTAATTGTACATCAAGAATGTCTTTCCTATCCAATATTTTCTTCCTTTTTACTGGCGCTGATATGACCTGAATGTGTTGCAAGCGATGTAAAACCCTTAAAACAAACAAAACAACAAAATAGCATTCTAAAAATGTGAAAAAAAAACAAAAAGAAAATATAATATACGTGCAAGAATTGGTATATATATATATTTTTTTTTTCCTTATATGAGAGTCTGGGGTAGGCTACATTTGTACCCCTCAGTGCAAGAGAAACGTCATGCATGTCTCTCAAAAACTACCCTACTCACTTTTTCAAACGATTTTTCAGTATCACTTTTATAAATCAAAATCATAATTTTTTAGGAATTGTCCAAATTTTGGGCAAATCCATTGACAAATAAATATTTTAGAGTCAAAAAACAGGCGTTGGGGTACAAATGTACCCCACAGTACAGGAATATGATAAACAATCACCCAATCAACACAAACATGTGATTAACTTCTTTGTGTAGTGCACAAAACAAGCTTTCATACCATAACTAACATGAATAAAGATATGAGAAAAAATATATAAATAAAGAAGGAATTTAATTATTTTCACTGCGTTTTTCTTCATTCACTTCAATGTTTGTTTAGTTTGTTTCAATGTTCGTTCTTATTTTAATCTCTTAATGGAATTATCTAAAACACAGTTCATCTCCTGGGCGGGGACCTTTGACCTTCTAAGGTGGGCAGGAGGTCACGCTGTGTCTTCTATCCCCCTAGATTTGTTTTCCGAGTTGCTTTCTGTCCTTTGTCTTGGAATGGGATTACTTAGTTTTGTCCCAGCACTGGTTGGAGTCCTTGACTGGGAAGGAAACAGTCAAATGTCTTTTTATAGATTTGGGAGAATGTATTTTTTTTCCCCTTGTAAATCATCTCTCCAGTCTGTATTGTTAGTTATGTATTCTATAAACATTTATGTTTTCCTCTTTGTTGGGTGCTGGATATCTTGATGAGACTCAAACTACTTTGATAGTGTGCTCTCGGAATCTACATCTGTTTCCTCTTTGAACCAATTCCCCTTTGTCTTACTTTTTCTATAGTGCTTTGATTGTAAATTTAGAATATTTTGACTACCCTATTTTCTTCTTTTTACTCTCGATGACATGACCTAAATGTGTCGCAAGCGCCGTAAAACCCTCAAAAATAAACAAAACAAACTGTTCATCTTATAGATGTAGATTACACCCAAACACAGTCTGGGAACGCTTCCCTGACGCTGTGCGCACATCCATTATGCGGCACATAAAGCATTGGTTTTTTTTTTTCTGCCGGGGAGATGATGATGATGATAATAATAATATTAATACATCTTTCTTGTCCTCAAAATAGTGGCAATTTATCATTTGGTTACAGCTGTGCCATTACAATATTAGACTCGTTGCGGTGGACTACGATTAGAAGACGATAGTGGTTAGGATGACGATTGGGATTGTTTAGAAACTTTGACTCTTCCCGTTTGTCGTTATGACATCCAAAAATCTATCGTCATCTTCATCTACGCCAGAATAGAAAGAGAGGGTGGAGCCTACCATGATATAGAACCTTACAGAGACCTAATACCATCATAAAAGTTCTGTCCAATGACCGGTGGGTGGATATCGCCTTTCCATTTCCAGAAATGATGTCCTTTTATGAGACCCTGAGATTCTTGGCCAGTCAACGATTGCTCTTTTGGCAGCTCGCTTGTTAACATGTATCAGTATCAGTTCAAACCTTGAAAGGCAAACCTATCATAAAGGCGGTTATTTTGTGTAACAAAAAACAAATAAAATACGATAAGTATTGTCAGCTTCAATTTATTGGAAGACAGATACTGTGGACGTTTCGGGTTTTTCCCATCACTTCAATGGGTCCAGTCATCGAGGATTACATGACATTATGGGTGAAAGTTCGCCGGCAAGTGCCGGAAATTACGTTTTTTTAGTAATTATAATAATCGCCTGCCAGCATTTTGACTCTTTTGCCGGCTTTATCATTATTGCCCTACCAGAATGTTAACATTTGATAAAGTAAATACTGGTGCACCAGACACAATTTTACACGTGTCACTTTTCTTTCATAAAATTTATCTGTTTACATTGGACACATCAGCTGGTGCGTCACATTTTGTACTATATTGGACACACCTTTAGAAAGAATGACTCCACCACAACAAAGAAATTATGGAATTGAACCCTCAGGGCAGAAGATAAAGGGGAAGGCCACGGGGGACATGGAGAAGAATTAAAGAAGCTGATATACAGAACGTGATAAGACATGGAACGAGTTTAAAAAGTTATCTCAGGATAGAGAAGGGTGAAAACTGTTTGTCTGTGGCCTATACCCTGACCCAGGGTGAAAAAAGCAATGATAATGATGATGTGCTTGTGTCTGGATGAGACTTTTAGGTGATCTCAAACTAAGTACACAGATGGTCTGCTATTGGAATCTATATCTGTTCACTTTTTGAACCAATTCCCTTTGCCTCATTCTTTTTAATTACCGTGTGCTAATATGATTTGTAAGACTTTTTTTTTTTTTACTGGTATCCCATTTTCTTCCTTTCTGTTCGTCGTAAAATGACCTCAATGTCTTATAAGCGCAATCAAACATTTAAAAACAATGAAGTCCTATTAAGGAATACACAAGGCAATAAATCTTGGCTCAATAGCTTACCTATAGATAGTTCGAAGATGACGTCACTCAGGCCTTTGTTATTGTTTTTGCCATCCGCGTTTGTGAGTTCTCACTAAACTGTATTAACCAGACTGTAAAAGATCATGGTTACACAGAGTTTGTGTGTTGGTCCGTTATACTTCCGGATGGCAATGTTGTGAACTCCTTGGCCAAGCGCATTCTATCTATTGGATTAATTTCAACAACTATCATAACGAAGTACTAAAGTAATTAAATTGTGCAATTCTTTTTTTAAAGTAAAGAAGATTTCTTGTCTTCAAATTACGTCAGATTGAATTTGGACAATTTCACCAAGTGCATAGTCGTCATTGTCCCAACAAACCTCGCATGAACCTGGTATTATAAGAGAAACACACCATTCAACTTAAAATTCATTCCTATTTACCCTAGTTACAGGTGAACGAATTAAACTACAGTTTGTTTTTTTTTCAGGAAAAGAGTCTCTAATATCCAAATTCTTCACTATGTCCTAATTAGAAATAATAACTGTGAGTAAAAGTAAATAAAGAAGAAAAAAAAATAAAAGTCGATCAAAATGCTCCAGTCTTGCGTCACCAGGAATGGTATCAAAGTGTTGAAGTTGAAAATTAAGAATTTTTGCCAAGGGAAAAAAAAAGAAAATATGCCTGGAAAGGAGCTCAAACCCCTAAACCCCACCCCGGTTACAGTTACACTGTGCTAAAACAGCCGGTCACCTCACATTCTCGCGCTCTGTAAAACAGTTTAGCCCTTATAATCTCTTCCGTTATTGGGAATACACATGTGTGTATTCAGTATACTGATGTACGGAGTACACACTTTCTTTTCCTGATTCGTCGTCAAATATCATTGTAGTTCCAACAGTTTGAATTGTCACCTTTGTTTGGATATCTATGAATCTCGAGTTTAATTTCTTCTCTTGGTTCATAGAGTTTCGAGAGAGCTGAAAGACAAGACCGGTTTGGTTTTAAAATAGGTTAAAAGCATTCCAAATTTCCTTTAAGCTGAGGTGTTTTACTCATGATATTCAGTTTAACATTTATTCAATTTCGAGAAGATTGCACTTAGACTTAGAAATAAGTAAAGATAACACTATCTAACTCTAACACAATTGACACAATGACTCAAATGACTGCTGTGGCTATTCGGACTCGAGCCCCCCCCCCCCCCCCCCCCCCCCCCGAGCGAGAGATGATTTATTTCTTGGTAGAGGCTAGGGAGACCAAAATCTTGAGGGAGGTGGTTGGGGGCGCATGGCATGAGCTTTAAACAAACAAACAAGATTGGCAAATAAAAAAAGCAACAACCCCCCCCCCCCCAAAAAAAAAAAAAACAAAAACAAAAACAAAAAAAAACAAAACAACAACAACCAAGCAATAAATAAATAGAAGAAAAAAAAAACGCGTCTCTCAACTCTCAAACAGAGAGAAACAGTTTCATAAACGAAAATACGGTTTTACGCTGGGAAGCCAAAATCTTGGTCTCCCTAGCCAAAACAGTCGGTCCAGAAGAAGTCACAGTTATGGTTGATGGTTGAAATGATTTAACATTTCAAATTTAAAGTAGCAGAACACCACTTCAGATTTGTCTTAATGACCTATGTAAAACAATTCATATAAAATATACATTGGAATAGTCAAATAAGTATGATTATTCATTTGAAAAAAGGTGTAACATTTGATAGCCCCCTCTCCCTCCCCTCCCTGTCTTAGTCTTACACTTTTCTTACAGTACAGGAGTGGAAGTGGAAGACTACCCATCCCAGGTGTAAATTCACATTTGAACAGCAACCTATCCAGTTCTACGGAAGATCCTCACTTACTTTGTAAAAGTGAAAAGGCACTCCTTGTCAGTAAAATGCCTCGAGTGTCGAAAGGAAAAGGTACTGGGGTAGACAGTGGGAAATCTGAAGTAAAAGTTGATAGCAGTGATACCAAGGCAGAGAAGGGAGATAAGTCTGAAGCAAGATCCAATGATGCCAAGGCTGATAAAGGTGTGTTGAATGTATTCATTTATTACTAATGAGTTAATTAAAAGAAGAAATAAAATTTTAAAATGAACCAGTAACTTTACAGTTTATCAATTTTAGTAGTTAGATAAATAAGAATAGCTCTAGAAAGTTCAGAGCAGAAAGTAGTCAAGATCATGTCATGTCTAAATATCTGTTGATTGATGATTCCATTGTGAATAAATATCAACAATATCTTCATTCTTCATAACCTTCATATTAAATTATATTCAAAGGAACACCGAATGGCCAGTCATCAAGCTCATCCTCATCACTCGAAGAATCAAAGAGTGGAGTGACATCAAAGGAAATGCTACAGTCTAGACTGGACCAGCTTTTTCAGAATATGAAAGGCATTCAGGTAGGAAGGAAGGAAGCGCTTTGAGTTTGAAAATGTTGATCTGTTCTGATTATTAAAGAAATTTGACCTGGATTGCTTGTTTTGTAGTACTGTTAAGCAACTATCTATATAAATTTGTTGATTAAAATTGCAAGATTTCCAATTCTATTGCAAATATTGTCAGTGACCCAAATTTCTGATTCAGAAGGTCTGTATTTTTTTTTTAAATGATTAAAATTTTTATATTCATTACACAGTTTTAAAAAAAGCAAGTTATTAGGCGAAAAAACAGGATATTTTAGGTGATTTTAATAAAAGTAAAAATGTTGTCACACAAAAATAGCAGTGCAGCAGGTCATTCCATGAGGAGGGTTATAATTATAACAAGGAGAAGGAAGTGGGGTTGTTAGGTGAGGGTACCCCACTGTATAACAAGGAGAAGGAAGTGGGGTTGTTAGGTGAGGGTACCCCACTGTATAACAAGGAGAAGGAAGTGGGGTTGTTAGGTGAGGGTACCCCACTGTATAACAAGGAGAAGGAAGTGGGGTTGTTAGGTGAGGGTACCCCACTGTATAACAAGGAGAAGGAAGTGGGGTTGTTAGGTGAGGGTACCCCACTGTATAACAAGGAGAAGGAAGTGGGGTTGTTAGGTGAGGGTACCCCACTGTATAACAAGGAGAAGGAAGTGGGGTTGTTAGGTGAGGGTACCCCACTGTATAACAAGGAGAAGGAAGTGGGGTTGTTAGGTGAGGGTACCCCACTGTATAACAAGGAGAAGGAAGTGGGGTTGTTAGGTGAGGGTACCCCACTGTATAACAAGGAAAGGAAGTGGGTTGTAGGTGAGGTACCCATGTTAACAAGGAGGAAGTGGGGTTGTTAGGTGAGGGTACCCCACTGTATAACAAGGAGAAGGAAGTGGGGTTGTTAGGTGAGGGTACCCCACTGTATAACAAGGAGAAGGAAGTGGGGTTGTTAGGTGAGGATGGACCAATATCAGTTTTTCACTTAATTTTCATTTTTTGTCTTGGTATCATTTTGACTTTTGGGAGAAAAAAAAACAAATTGATTGAGAATGGAGAATCATTCTTTCGTGATTAAGGTTAAGAGGTCTTTTGATTTTATTACATTCAGAATGCTCAAGTCAATAAATGTCTTACAAACTTTTTTTCAGCTATAATAGATGGCTTTATGGTAAGTTATAAGGCCTTTGGTTCATATGACAAAGACTAATGAACTTTCTTTAATGAAATCCAGGTTGAGAGGGACAGAGCAGAACACAATTTGACAAATATACGCAAAACCCATGAGAAAATGATGGAAGAAGGCAAAGGTAAATATTGTTATTCCATCTGCTAAAACTTTAAGACTAAGAGTAGATATTCAAGCTCAGTGAAATAAACAGGCAAAGAGAGAAGCAAAAAGCTGTAGGAAAATCAAATTCCGAGGCATTCAAAGGTATATATGAGCAATTAGAAAGTAAAGAAGGGCAGAAAAATATTTTCAGAATAGCGGTACAGAGGGACAAGAATAGGAGAGATATTAAGATGATTAAAGATAAGAATGGAAGAGTGAGGTGGTTACTTGGCTGGACAAGAATAGATGAAGTGAGAAATGAACAGATTTTAAGGTTGAAGTGAAGAATGTATTGATAAAGATGAGAGAAGATAGGTTGAAATGGTTTGGACAAGTTAAGAGACGAGAGAGGGAGTATGTAGGAAAGAAAGTATTAGATATACAATTAGCGGGAAAGAGTAAAAAATGATGCCCGAAGACTAGATGGATGGATAGGGTATAGGACAATATGAAAGAATTGGGCCTGGAGGAAGATGATGCAATGAAATGGGATGCATGGAGATGTGGCATTCGTCATTGCAACCCTGCAAAATGTGGGATAAGCTGAAAGAAGAGGAAGGTTCAAGTCAGGTTATTTGATATCGTCATCCATCATCAAAGTCAAAGCCTACAATTACAAAGAGATGGGAGTTTATTTTGTTTTCCTTTATAAGGTGTGCCCAATTCTTTTAGATGTTTTGTTATTTAAAAAGAATAAATTATGAATATTTTTGTGATATTTTTCGTTTCATCATAAAAAATCCACATAATTTTTTGAATTGATTTTTCTTTTCTGTAGTGACTCCATACTACAGACAAAAGCTGAAAACTCTCTACAGTGCAGCGACGACTGATGCAGAAACAGAAGCAGAGTAAGTCTGGACTTGACTATGTCACATTTAACATTTTGCATGTTAAAAATCACAATTTATGATATCTGATTGTTGTTTTTGGTCTTTTTTTCCTGATATTTCTCTTTATCCTTCATTTATTATCAACTTTGAAATAAAATGATTTTATTCCATATTTTCATTTCTAAAACCCAGGGTGATAAGAACAGCTTTGGAACTGATTAAAGACATCAAGAAGTTACAAGAAAAGTCTGCAAAACAAAATCATGGTTTGTTGTTGTTATTAGTATTATTATTATTAATAATAATATATGGTTTTTATATAGCGCCTAACCCTGTCTATCAACAAGCTCAAAGCGCTTAACAGTAACGTGGCTACTTCCACTCAAACATGCAATATGAAACAAAGCAAAATAATTCTACAGTGTTACATATAAATAACAAGATATGAAGTGAATAGAAAAGTGCCAGAAGACAATAGAGAATAAAAATTTTTTGCGGCGGTGGTGGGGTTTGAACCTGCGACCTTATTGGTACGACAACTCCGCCTGGCAGGTGAGAGCGTGGCTCTACCGTGTGAGCTATCCACGAACACAAAAATATTCGTTTCAAACTCAAAGTCATTACTAGATCCCTCTCTCACCCACTTCTTGAGACCGCCGATTCGTTCGTACACCACCATCGCGAATAATTTTGACCAGCAGTTAAGCTTAATAGCCAATATTCTCAACACAAACATATAACATAGAAACGATTGAGACATTGAGTATGCTCCGGTGTATGGGGTGAATTTTTAATTCAGAAAAGTGAGTGGAGCAGGCACTTATGTTGGTAACAACAAGATATGAAGTGAATAGAAAAGTGCCAGAAGACAATAGAGAATAAAAATTTTTTTTGCGGCGGTGGTGGGGTTTGAACCTGCGACCTTATTGTACGACAACTCCGCCTGGCAGGTGAGAGCGTGGCTCTACCGTGTGAGCTATCCACGAACACAAAAATATTCGTTTCAAACTCAAAGTCATTACTAGATCCCTCTCTCACCCACTTCTTGAGACCGCCGATTCGTTCGTACACCACCATCGCGAATAATTTTGACCAGCAGTTAAGCTTAATAGCCAATATTCTCAACACAAACATATAACATAGAAACGATTGAGACATTGAGTATGCTCCGGTGTATGGGGTGAATTTTTAATTCAGAAAAGTGAGTGGAGCAGGCACTTATGTTGGTAACAACAAGATATGAAGTGAATAGAAAAGTGCCAGAAGACAATAGAGAATAAAAATTTTTGCGGCGGTGGTGGGGTTTGAACCTGCGACCTTATTGGTACGACAACTCCGCCTGGCAGGTGAGAGCGTGGCTCTACCGTGTGAGCTATCCACGAACACAAAAATATTCGTTTCAAACTCAAAGTCATTACTGATGACCAGTACTACTACAACCACCACCACCACATTATCATCACTACCACGCGATGGTGGTGTACGAACGAATCGGCGGTCTCAAGAAGTGGGTGAGAGAGGGATCTAGTAATGACTTTGAGTTTGAAACGAATATTTTTGTGTTCGTGGATAGCTCACACGGTAGAGCCACGCTCTCACCTGCCAGGCGGAGTTGTCGTACCAATAAGGTCGCAGGTTCAAACCCCACCACCGCCGCAAAAAATTTTTATTCTCTATTGTCTTCTGGCACTTTTCTATTCACTTCATATCTTGTTGTTACCAACATAAGTGCCTGCTCCACTCACTTTTCTGAATTAAAAATTCACCCCATACACCGGAGCATACTCAATGTCTCAATCGTTTCTATGTTATATGTTTGTGTTGAGAATATTGGCTATTAAGCTTAACTGCTGGTCAAAATTATTCGCGATGGTGGTGTACGAACGAATCGGCAGTCTCAAGAAGTGGGTGAGAGAGGGATCTAGTAATGACTTTGAGTTTGAAACGAATATTTTTGTGTTCGTGGATAGCTCACACGGTAGAGCCACGCTCTCACCTGCCAGGCGGAGTTGTCGTACCAATAAGGTCGCAGGTTCAAACCCCACCACCGCCGCAAAAAATTTTTATTCTCTATTGTCTTCTGGCACTTTTCTATTCACTTCATATCTTGTTGTTACCAACATAAGTGCCTGCTCCACTCACTTTTCTACATATAAATAAGAAACATTTAAAGATGTTTTTGTCAAAAAGAATTCTGCATCATTACTGTCTCTGATATTTCTTGGAAGGGAGTTCCAGATAAGGGGTGCCGAATATTCAAATGAATGCTTGCCAATTTTGCGAGTCATTTTTGGCTTCACAAGTATGTGATTATCAGACTTTGATCTCAGATATCTGGATGGGAATTAGAATTTAAGCATGTCATGAAGGTACCCAGGAGTGCAGTGGGAATGTTCTCCTCCTGTCACATCCGTTTAGTTAAATTTTTGTTTTGTTTTTTTTGTCCTAATAATTCTCTAGATTCCAGCCGTCCAAAACAGATAATGCGTAGGGGAGTTCTCATGTCTCAACTACAACAGAACGCGACAACTTTGCCATTATGGGTCAGCAAGCCTGGGGAAAAGTAAGTCTTTCTTTGTAATGATGTCATACATACATTGCTTTTTGACACATCAAAGAGACATAGTTTGCTTTTGGACACATTTGGAGAATGGCTTACTTCAATGAGACTTCAATTTATTTTCTCATTTTAATTCAAAGTAAATGAGGAAATGGGATGTTTAAAAGAAAATGAATTCAATGATTGAAACTTTCAGGTTTGAATCCGTCTCATCTAAAACAAGCAATTAAAAACAAAATCAAAGGTTTTCCAAAATGTTTTATATGTTGCTTTTGCAGATAATGCTGTTATTAAGTACGTTTCGGTCTCAAGCACACTAAATGACTCTTACTGGATTTTTTGCTAAATAAACTATACGCCTTTAATCAGGTAACTTCGGCTTCAGGCATGCTTCACAAACCTGCTGATCCTACAGATTTTTTTTACTGGCAAAAATTCTGATATACCGATATACTGATTTTACCACTTTCCATACCAATTTTAAAAGAGATATTTTTTTTTAAAGTTAAAAAAAAATATAAGCAAACGAAGTCGACGAATGACCCGGATCACAAAGACCTTTGTGTTGAACCTGAACCTCACTCTTGACCCAACCTTTGTCCTATTGCTATGTAGTCTAGTGGGATGACACTCGCATTCCAAATGCCACAATACAAATATTATCATTTGAAAGAACAGCACAAACGGGTTTGCTTTTTAAACTGTTTTATTATCATAATAATTGTGTACACGGTTAATTTTTTAAAGACATGCATAAACCTCGGCAGTCAGCAGCTTTGTAATTGTGAAAACCTTGGCAGTCAGTGAGTTAATTGATCAAATATCTGTGTGAATATCATCTGTTTGTGGCAGTCAGTGAGTTAATTGATCAAATATCTGTTTGAATATCATTTGTTTGTGGCAGTCAGTGAGTTAATTGATCAAATATCTGTGTGAATATCATTTATTGTGGCAGTCACTGAGTTAATTTATCAAATATTTGTGTGAATATCATTTGTTTGTGGCAGTCAGTGAGTTAATTTATCAAATATCTGTGTGAATATCATTTGTTTGTGGCAGTCAGTGAGTTAATTTATCAAATATCTGTGTGAATATCATTTGTTTGTGGCAGTCAGTGAGTTAATTTATCAAATATCTGTTTGAATATCATTTGTTTGTGGCAGTCAGTGAGTTAATTGATCAAATATTGTGTGAATATCATTTGTTTGTGGCAGTCAGTGAGTTAATTTATCAAATATCTGTGTGAATATCATTTGTTTGTGGCTGTCAGTGAGTTAATTTATCAAATATCTGTTTGAATATCATTTGTTTGTGGCAGTCAGTGAGTTAATTGATCAAATATCTCAGTGATGCCAAAACTCCGGTTTCACCGAAAAAATTCCGGGCTCCGGGCAACTTCCGTCAAATTCCGGTGAGGTCAATTTGTTCCAAGGATACCCCCCCCCCCCCCTTCCAACCACCACATCTTCATCATTACCACTAGTATTACAACCATCATCACCACCACTACTACTGCAACCACCACCACATCATCATCACTACCACTACTACTACAACCACCAGCTTCACATCATCACTACCACTACTACTACAACCACCACTACCACATCATCTTCACGACCTCTACTTCTACAACCACCACCACATCATCACTACCACTACTACTACAACCACCACTACCACTACTACTACAACCACCACAACCACATCATCACTACCACTAATACTACTACAACCACCACCACAACATCATCATCACTACCACTAATACTACTACAACCACCACCACATCATCACTACCACTACTACTACAACCACCACAACCACATCATCACTACCACTACTACTACAACCATCACCACCACCACATTATCATTACCACTACTACTACAACCACCACAACCACATCATCATTACCACTACTACTACAACCACCACCACCACATCATCACTACCACTACTACTACAACCACCACAACCACATCATCATTACCGCTACTACTACAACCACCACCACCACCACATCATCACTACCACTACTACTACAACCACCACCACCACATCATCACTACCACTACTACAACCACCACCACCACAACCACATCATCATTACCACTACTATACAACCACCACCACCACATCATCACTACCACTAATACTACTACAACCACCACCACAACATCATCATCACTACCACTAATACTACTACAACCTCCACCACATCATCATCACTACCACCACTACTACAACCTCCACCACATCATCATCACTACCACCACTACTACAACCACCATCACCACCACATCATCATCACTATCAATACTACTACAACTACCACCATCACCTCATCTTCATCACTACCACCACTACTACTGCTACAACCACCACCACCACATCATCATCATCATCACCACCACTACTACTATAACCACCACATCATCATCATCATCACTACTACTACTACTACTGCTAATGCTACTACTATACTACAACAACAACCACTACAATATCATCATCACTACCACTACTACTACAACCACCAGCACCACATCATCATCACGACCAGTACTACTACAACCACCACCACCACATTATCATCACTACCACGACTACTACTACAACCACCACCACATCATCATTACCATTACTACTACAACCACCACTACCACATCATCATCACTACCATTTGTACTACAACCACCACCACCACTACCGCCACCACCACCACATCAACATCACTACCACCACTACTACAACCACCACCACATCATTATCATCACGACCACAACTACTACAACCACTATACCACCACCATATCATCACTACAACTACTACTTCAACCAGCACCACCACCATATCATCATCACTACCACTACTACCTCAACCACCACCACCACCACCATATCATCATCACTACCACTACAACTACAACATCAACCACTATCACATCTTCATCATCACTACCACTATTACTACAACCACGAACACCACATCATCCTCACTACCACCAGTACTCCAATCTCTACCATTAGGTTTTGGAGCTTTACTTCATTTGAAATGAGGAAACTTTGGGATTGTAATTTGCAATGTGTTTATGTTCATAATATACACTGTAATTCTAATCAGTTATCTATTTAGAACTATACAATATGTAAGCACAATGCCAAATATCGTTCCAATTCCTTTTTTTTTTGTGCGCGGAAATTCCTCTTTCGGCATTGAAATTCCTACGAGTGGTGGCTGAAACTCCTGTGAGCGAAATTCTAAGTTGGCATCTCTGAATATCTGTTTGAATATCATTTGTTTGTGGCAGTCAGTGAGTTAATTTATCAAATATCTGTTTGAATATCATTTGTTTGTGGCAGTCACTGAGTTAATTTATCAAATATCTGTGTGAATATCATTTGTTTGTGGCAGTCAGTGAGTTAATTGATCAAATATCTGTGTGAATATCATTTGTTTGTGGCAGTCAGTGAGTTAATTTATCAAATATCTGTTTGAATATCATTTGTTTGTGGCAGTCAGTGAGTTAATTTATCAAATATCTGTGTGAATATCATTTGTTTGTGGCAGTCACTGAGTTAATTTATCAAATACTGTTTGAATATCATTTGTTTGTGGCAGTCACTGAGTTAATTTATCAAATATCTGTGTGAATATCATCTGTTTGTGGCAGTCAGTGAGTTAATTGATCAAATATCTGTGTGAATATCATTTGTTTGTGGCAGTCAGTGAGTTAATTTATCAAATATCTGTGTGAATATCATCTGTTTGTGGCAGTCAGTGAGTTAATTTATCAAATATCTGTGTGAATATCATTTGTTTGTGGCAGTCACTGAGTTAATTTATCAAATATCTGTGTGAATATCATTTGTTTGTGGCAGTCACTGAGTTAATTTATCAAATATCTGTGTGAATATCATTTGTTTGTGGCAGTCAGTGAGTTAATTGATCAAATATCTGTTTGAATATCATTTGTTTGTGGCAGTCAGTGAGTTATTTATCAAATTCTGTGTGAATTCATTTGTTTGTGGCAGTCAGTGAGTTAATTTATCAATATCTGTGTGAATATCATCTGTTTGTGGCAGTCACTGAGTTAATTGATCAAATATCTGTGTGAATATCATTTGTTCATGGCAGTCAGTGAGTTAATTGATCAAATATCTGTTTGAATATCATCTGTTCGTCTTTCTCCACCTTTTAGCCCCCCGCCATTGTGTGGTGCTGTCCCAGCCGACTCCAACTACATTTCCCAGCCTGAAGACAAGGTAGCTGCGAGGGTCAAAGGTCAGGACGGAGAAGAGAATTGGATTCTAGCCGAGGTCGTTTCTTTTAATGCCCATACAGGGAAATACGATGTGGACGATGTGGATGCAGAAGAGGGAAAAGAGTAAGTATTAAAATAGCTTGTGGGATGATATTAGCTTGGTCCGAGGATCATGAACCTGAGACTATAGGAGGTGGTGGTCACCTATGGGGAATGGACCTGGGACTGGGATAGGATGATACCAGTGGAGAGTTAAGCTGGGAATATGGGAGGTGGACACCAGTGGGGGAATGAACCGGGGACTAGGATAGGATGGTATCAGTGGAGAGTTAAGCCGGGAATATTGAAGGTGGACACCAGTGGGGAGTGAACCTGGGACTAGGATAGGCTGGTACCAGTGGGGAGTGAACCTGGGAATATGGGAGGTGGACACCAGTGGGAAGTGAATACAGAAGAGTACTTATTTTTCCAAGTTTTTTAGTAGTAGTAGTAGTAGTAGATCATTGGTAACCTCAAAGTGCAACAATAGCAACCATCAGTGTGGTACCATAGTATTTATGTTGTTTTTCATTTTTGTTTTTTTCTTTTGTTATTTTTTTTTAAGGCAGAGAGGGTAGAACTTTAATTTTTGAATAGATTTATGACTGCACGATCATTTACAAAATGAGTTCAGACAAAATCTTTGATTTTCCAGGAGACACTCTATCAGTAAACGTCGTGTCGTCCCTCTGCCAATGTGGAAGGCAAATCCTGAGACAGACCCAGGAGCCCTGTTTCCCCAAAAGACAGTAAGAAAATGTTTTAATCATTCCAGTTGTCTTGTGACCCAGTTTTTGTTTAATAAATTTTTTTATACCGATTTTGAAGTCACCACCACCACATCATCATTACTATCACTACAATTACAATCGCTACCACCATATCATCACTGCCACTACTACTACTACTACAACCATCACCACGACAAGATCATCACTACCACTACTACTAGAACCACCAACACCACATCATCCTCACTACCACCATTACTACAATTACTACCATAATGTTTTGGAGCTTTACTTCATTTGAAATAAGGGAACTTTGGGATTGTATTTGGCAATATGTCTATGTATCATGATATGATTCTAATCAATTATCTATTTAGAACTATACAATATGTAAACACAATGCCGAATACCATTCCAATTCCTTTTTCTTGTGTGGGGAAATTCCTCTTTCGGCGTTGAAATTCCTATGAGTGGTGTCTGAAACTCCTGTGAGTCAAATTTAAAGTTGACGTCTCTGCGTCATTAATATAAGGACGGAATTATAATTTGTAAAATGTTTTCTAGCTTGCTAGAATGACACATTTAATTCAATTACACATTTCAGCTAAGTCCTTTAATCCTTATAATGATTTACATGTGTTAGAGATTCCAGAGTGCTTGCAAGAATTTAGGTCATTTTAGATAGTATAAAGACAAAACACAAAAAATGAAACAAACAAACAAAAAAAAAAAAGAAAAGAAACAACCCCCTTCTCCCCCCCCCCCCCAAAAAAAAACAAAAAAAACAAAAAGAAACCAAAACAAAACAAAGAAAATCAGACGAATCTACCTCTGTGCCCAGTCTATGGTCAACCCAAATTCTCGAGCAGACATTTGAATGGGATACTTGCCAAAAGGAGAATATCAAAAAAGTTCCAAATAAGAAATCAATCACCATTCAAGAAAAAAAATATCATTTCCCACAAGAAAAATTAGAAACTGAAAACAAATACATACACACACAACTGATTATTTGACTCACAAACAGAGGAGGTCAAAAATTGACGACGCTACGGATGTAATTACGTGGAATCGAATCTAGTTAAGTAAAAACAAAAACGGAAAATTGCCCAGCTTTAGTGTGAAGTACGAATAGTGCAAGCAACACCTAATGGTCCTTACGTACGACAATGACGGCCGCTGATATTCGTCCTTAAGGACAAATAAGGCTACCCTTTCATTAATTTCGAAAAATTTTGACTGTCATGGATGAATTCAATCTTTCACTATTTCTTTCCCAGCTTGTCTTGGCTCTTTACCCACAAACGACTTGTTTCTACAGAGCCCTGGTCGAGGAGCCCCCTCAAAAGGTAACTTTATTTTTTTGGTGGATTTTATTTTCCCCCTTTTCCTTTTTTTAAGAGGTTTAATTTTGAATATTGCAGTCAGATTATGCTAATCATACCAGAGTCTCAAATACAACCAAAACCAATCCGGATATTATAAAAGAAATCCCTGAATGGGTTTTTAGCGATCCAAGTTGAAGGATTTGTTGATTTGATAGAACTATTCTTTAGGCATAATGTGAAATTTGTAATTCAAGGGTTGTCTGGGGCCCATCAGGCTAATTAAATGCTCTTTCTTAGGAACTTAAAAAAACACCAAACTAGTTAGTAAAATGACCTTATTTATATTATAAGCATAGTCAGTTTGGGTTAACATATTTATAAAGAGGTAGATTTTTGTAGAATTAAATTATTTCGCATTCCAATTGTGCTTTTAAAAACGTGACCACATTGAAGTTTTTCCGTTTTGTTTTTCTGTCTTTCCAGCCCCAAGATGACTACTCTGTTTTGTTTGAAGACACGTCTTACGCCACGGGCTACTCCCCTGCCCTAATGGTGGCACAACGATACGTCATCATTTGTAAAGATGACAAGAAAAAATGAATTAACTCTCTCATGACTATTACTGAATGCTTTTTATCATTAAAATAAATAAAAATGTTCAATAGGAACCGCATTGAACTTGATCACTAATTATTTATAATGTTTTAAAAATATTGATGGACTTGCCTCTCCACCTAGCTATGATTAGGAAGCTGGGTCTTTTAGATCTGATGAAAAGTATATATTGCTAAAGACTAGCACCTTACCCAAAGGGTGGCTAACAAATATAATTGTTGATATAGAAACTGAGAAACGGTCTGGACCCAGGGCTCTATGACTATATGATGTGACAAAAATTGCCTTTCATCCGTCCTTCCCTTTATTACTATTAAATTAGATGGGCTCCAAGAAGGAAAGGAGGGTGACGTCCTCGCTGAGTACACTCTCGAGACGGATCCACACTTTACTTGAGTAACGAGTGTCCAGTCGTCCACGTATCCCAGCCTCAGGGAGGAAGTGTTCGGCATGTCGCTAATGTAGACATTAAACAACATTGGCGCTAGAACCGAACACTGAGGAACCCCATTCTTCAATTTCCTAACTTTACTCGTAGCATCTCCCAGTGCGACGTGGAATTGTCTTTCCCCTTAGATTGAAGAGAAAAACCTTAAGGTCTTTTTGCACCTTATGATCGGTGCAAATTTGAGCATTAAACCTCGGGCCTTCGCACCAGACCTATCATACACCGCTGATAGGTCTATAGATACAGGACCAGTTTGCTGTTTTCTATCGAACCCTGCCTCAATATGCTCTGTAAGGGCAATGACCTGTTCCATGGTGCACCTCCCTTCCCTGGCAGGGGTGGCAGGGCATCGTCTAGGACCGGCCCCCATCGGTTTAATAGAACTCACTCCACTCCAATAGTTTGTACAAGCAACTTAGGAATGATATGGGTCTGTAACTGTCCCGCCTCCTTCGCTGGTTTCCCTGGCTGGATGGCAACTGTCTTTGCGTGCTTCCACACTTGTGGGAGCTTTCCTTTTGCAAGGACATCAGACATTGCCTCTGCCGGCCTGGCACGTGCCCTGTGGCCCAGGTGCGTCACCATATCGGGATATATGCCGTCTATCCCTGCTGCCTTGCCGTTTACATCACTAATGACTGCATCCACTTCTCGGGGACTGAACGGGGATGTCCAGTCCGACTCCTCCGCGGACACCGCGCTCAAAAGCCTGAGTAAGGACCCATTTGCTACGGTTCTTTATATTCCTGGTATCTGCCTCACATTCTGGTGCAACGGTGAATGTGTGTGTGTGTGTGTGTGAGAGAGAGAGAGAGAGACACACACAACTAAAGTAATCTGACATAATTCATTTTAGGGGGGAGGGGAAAAAAGAAATAATTAGGCTTGATTGCTATACATTTAATTTTTTAAAGGGTTTACAAATCATCAAAAAATCTGCCAGGCCATTTTTCTCCGCCACGCGATGATTAAAAATCCGCCGAACTGGCAACACTGGATCCCGCAATCATAGGATATGGACTCCAATGGGGAGTTAACCGGGGACTATGGAAAGTGGACAACAATGGGAAGGAGAACCCGGGATATGGAGGGTGATCACCAGTGGGAAGTGAACCAGGGCCAATGAGAAATCACTGGCGAGTGAACACAGGACTATTGGAGGTAGACACCAGACACCAGTGAGAAGTGAACCAGGGCCAATGAGAAATCACTGGCGAGTGAACACAGGACTATTGGAGGTAGACACCAGACACCAGTGGGAAGTGAACCAGGGCCAATGAGAAATCACTGGCGAGTGAACACAGGACTATTGGAGGTAGACACCAGTGGGAAGTGAACCAGGGCCAATGAGAAATCACTGGCGAGTGAACACAGGACTATTGGAGGTAGACACCAAGACACCAGTGGGAAGTGAACCAGGGCCAATGAGAAATCACTGGCGAGTGAACACAGGACTATTGGAGGTAGACACCAGACACCAGTGGGAAGTGAACCAGGGCCAATGAGAAATCACTGGCGAGTGAACACAGGACTATTGGAGGTAGACACCAGACACCAGTGGGAAGTGAACCAGGGCCAATGAGAAATCACTGGCGAGTGAACACAGGACTATTGGAGGTAGACACCAGACACCAGTGGGAAGTGAACCAGGGCCAATGAGAAATCACTGGCGAGTGAACACAGGACTATTGGAGGTAGACACCAGACACCAGTGGGAAGTGAACCAGGGCCAATGAGAAATCACTGGCGAGTGAACACAGGACTATTGGAGGTAGACACCAGACACCAGTGGGAAGTGAACCAGGGCCAATGAGAAATCACTGGCGAGTGAACACAGGACTATTGGAGGTAGACACCAGACACCAGTGGGAAGTGAACCAGGGCCAATGAGAAATCACTGGCGAGTGAACACAGGACTATTGGAGGTAGACACCAGACACCAGTCGGGAGTGAACCAGGGCCAATGAGAAATCACTGGCGAGTGAACACAGGACTATTGGAGGTAGACACCAGACACCAGTGGGGAGTGAACCCGGGGCTACGGAAGGTGGACCTCAATGGGAATTGAACCCAGGGATATGAGAGATGGATACCAATAGGGTGTAAAAGAGGAACCACGGGATATGAACACCAGGGGGGAGTGAACCTGGGACTATTGGAGTTGGACACCAGTGGGGGAGTGAACCTTGGGCTATGGGATATGGGCACCAGTCAGGAATGAACTCGGAACTTTAGGAGAGAGACACCAGTAGGGAGTGAACCCGGGATGACGGGAGGTGGACACCACTGGAGAGTGATCCCGTGACCACAGGAATTGGACTCCAATGGGGAGTTAACCTGGGACTATGGAAGGTGGACACCAATGGGAAGCGAACCCGGGCTATGAAGGGTGGACACCAGTGGGGAGTGAACCCGGGCGAATGAGAAATCACTGGTGAGTGAACACAGGACTATTGGATGTAGACACCGGTGAGGATTGAACCTGGGACAATGGAAGGTGTGCTCCAGTGGGGAGTGAACCCGGGGCTACGGAAGGTGGACATCAATGGGAATTGAACCCAGGGATATGAGAGATGGATACCAATAGGGAGTAAAAGAGGAACCACGGGATATGAACACCAGGGGGGAGTGAACCCGGGCCAATGAGAAATCACTGGGGAGTGAGCACAGGGCAATGGAGGTAGAGACAGTGGGGATTGAACCCGGGACTATTGGAGTTGGACACCAGAGGGGAGTGAACATGGTAAAAAAGGGATATGGACACCAGTCGGGAGTGAACCCGGGACTTTGGGAGGTAGACGCCAGTGGGGAGTGAGCCCAGGGCTATATGAGATGATACCACTGGGGATTGAACCTGGGTCTATGGACGGTGGTCACCAGTGAGGAATGAACCCAGGACTATGGGAGGTGGACACCAGTGCGGATTATATCCGGAGCAGTGAGAGGTGGACACCACTGGGGATTCAACCCGGGTCCATGGATGGTGGACGCCAATGATGATTGAACCTAGGACTATAGGAGGTAGACATCAGTGGGGAGTGAACCCGGGGCTGTAGTGTAGTGATATATTTCAAATCCTTCTTAACTTTCCCAGGATTGTAAATAAATCAATACATATTCTCACAGCGTCGCTCATATTATGTTTATTGTTATTGCCCTTTGCATAATTAAAAGGCTATCTGCTATAGCTACGAGATTGACACAGCATTAATTAGCCCCCTAGTCGATGGGTGGAGGATACCATGTGGAGTTGACCGCCCGTGGTCAACAGGCATAATAATATAATTACACAAGATTACAGGACTCTAGCCAGATGACGTATGCAGAATATGATTGGTCTCGAGAAAACCACCAGTAAAATCCTGGAAATGCCGAATCCTGGAACATCATTGGTCCCTCCTGTGATTCACTAACTCCTGTCATATTTCTATATAAACAAAAGACTCAGCTCTCTCTCTCTCTCTCTCTCTCTCTCTCTCTCTCTCTCTCTCTCTCTCTCTCTCTCTCTCTCTCTCTCTCTTCATCCTTCCTATCACTCACATCCTCTAGTGGGAACTCGAAATTCTACTTAGCGAGAAACATTGTGTGAACAGGGGTATGTGGTGGACTTACATTGTGTTATTATCAATTAATGAATGCCATTTAAAACTAGTGTGAGTAGTGAGTAATAATTAATATTGTGTTTCGCCTGGCCGTAAGTCGACACAACCTAAAATAACAGAAATCGATAACTCATGTTATAAACAGTAATTGATAATTATTGACATTATAACAAAATATTTCACTCGCCACTGGAGTCTACCTCCTATAGTCCCAGGTTCACACCCCACGGGTGTCCATCTCTCATAGCATGGGTTCACACCACACTGGTGTCCATATCCATTGGTTCCGCGTTTATTTATTAGTGGTGTACATCTTTCATAGCCCCGGGTTAATTTTCCCCTGGTGTCTACCTCCTACACCTATAGTCCCGAGTTCAGTCCCCACTGGTGTCCATTTGCCATAGCCCCGGGTTCACTCCCTACTGGTGTCCACTTCCCAAAGTCCTGGATTCACTCCCCACTGGAGTCCATATCCAGTGGTTCCGTGTTTACTCATTAGTGATGTCAACCTCTCATGGCCCCCGGTTCACTCCCCACTGGTGTCCATATCCGGTGGTCCCGGGTTCACTCCCCAGTTTGTGTCCATATCCGGTGGTCCCGGGTTCACTCCCCAGTGGTGTACACCTCTCGTTGCCCTGAGATCACTCCCCAATGGTGGTCACCTCCCATAGTCCTAGGTTCCTTCCCTACTGGTGTCCACCTCCCATAGTCCCAGGTTCACTCCCCACTGGTGTCCATATTTGGTGGTCCCTTGTTCACTCCCCAGTGGTGTCCTCCTCTTACAGCCCCGGGCTCACTCACCACTTGAATCTACACACAGGGGTTCCGTGTTTACTCACAAGTGGTGTACACCTCTAATAGCCCCAGGTTCACTCCCCACCGGTGTCTACCTCATTTAGGTAGTCCTGAATTTACTCCCCCCTTCATATCCCATGGTACTGTGTTCACTCCCCGGTGGTGTCACCTCCCAGTCCCAGGTTCACTCCCCACTGATGTCCATCTAAAAAAGTGGCTACATTCCTCTCTTGCATCCATATTCTATAGATAGTATGCGCTTGGCTAAGAAGCTCATAACATTGCCATCCGGAAGTATAACGGACCAACACACAAAACTGTGTGTATCCATGAACGTTTATAGTCAAGTTAATACAGTTCAGTGAGCAGTACTCATAAACGCGGATGGCAAAAAACAATAACAAAGACCTGAAGTGACGTCATCTTCGAACTATCTATAGTCCCCGGTTGACTTCCCACTTGTTTCTACATATTACAACCTCCAGTTCAATCCTCATCGGTGCCGCCTATAGTCCCAGGTTTACTCCCCACTGGTGCTCACATATCAAAGTCCTGATTCACTCTTCACTTGTTATAATATCTCTTGGTCCCTGGTCCTGATTCCTGGTCCACACGTATAAATATGTGGTCTAGTGGTATGACACTCGTTTTCAGATCAGAAGGTCCTGGGTTCCAGCCTCACTCGACGCATAGTTGAATCCTTGGAAAAGGCTCTTTACTCACATTCTTTCACCATACTCAGGTGTAAAATGAGTATCTGGCCCTTAACAGAAGTGTCTTTGTCCGAAAAAATTGTAATATCGCCTAACAGGCAGCATGTCTCGTTCTACATGTTAAGTGTTGCTGTTGGCTAGGGACCCATTGTAAAGCGCTTTGAGCACGTAAGTGGATATTGCACTATATTATTAAAAAAAATAAATAAATAAAAAAAAAAAAAAAACCAACAAAAAAAGAAACAAAAGAAACAAACTCAAGTTCCCACTTGTACATTGTTGTATTCTCGAGTTGATTCCCCACCACTATTCACAAACTCAAGTTCCCACTTGTACATTGTTGTATTCTCGAGTTGATTCCCACCACTATTCACAAACTCAAGTTCCCACTTGTACATTGTTGTATTCTCGAGTTGATTCCCCACCACTATTCACAAACTCAAGTTCCCACTTGTACATTGTTGTATTCTCGAGTTGATTCCCCACCACTATTCACAAACTCAAGTTCCCACTTGTACATTGTTGTATTCTCGAGTTGATTCCCCACCACTATTCACAAACTCAAGTTCCCACTTGTACATTGTTGTATTCTCGAGTTGATTCCCCACCACTATTCACAACTCTCAGTTCCCACTTAATTGCTTTATTATCGAGGTTGTTGCCCAACACTCCTATTCGACGAATCTAGGTTCGCCCACTTGTTACTTGATTTATTACTCAGTGTTGAGTACCCCACCAGCTAGTTCACAAAAAATGTACCCCCTGACAGGTCATTCTCGTATTTAGATTCCCCACCACTATTCACAGCCGGGTCTCTCGGTGTCCTCCCCTCTAATATTGACATAATATTAAATGGACGGCTATGTGGCCTAGTGGTATGACACTCGCTTTCGGATCGGAAGGTCCTGGGTTCGAGCCTCACTCGGCGCATAGTTGAGTCCTTGGAGAAGACCCTTTACTCACCGTACTCATGTGTAAAATGAGTACCTGGCCGTTAACAGCGTTGTCTCTATTCGAAAAAAATGTAACACCGCCTGACAGGCGTCATGTCTCGTCCTAAATCTTAATGTTGTTGTTGGCCAGGGACCCCTTGTAAAGGCTAATTTAAATGGTCCCTGGTTCAACCCCCGCCGGTGCTCACCAATCCCTGGGTCAATACGTACATTAAAATTTACTACGTTTATGATGTTGTTCTCATTAAACAACATGAGGGCCACGACTCTTTATCATCTGATCAGATAATGAGCAAACTATTGCAGTACAGCAGTTGGGAACAACATGGCGGTTATAGAGCTCTTTTTGATAAAAACATTTCTGTGAATGTGAAAAAATTGCTGTGCTTGTTTCACTTTCACTTACTTGGATACTTGATTCATTTGACAGTGTTAAACTTTATCACAAACCTGTTCTGTGCTATGATTTTAGAAGAAGAATTATTTAAATTACTTGATATACTGGATCCAGTATTTCGATCCACTTTGCTTTCGCTTAGCACTTAGCTGCTAAACATCAACAATAAATTCTGCTGCTGCGCCCTTGAGTTTGAGCCGTGAAAATGATCGCCCTGAGGCTGAGGAGTATTTACAGAATAAGCACCTCATTCATTCGGGTTTTATCCACAGATACAACAGGTAGTGTACCAGAAGGTCGTGCAGGTTCTTCACAGCAAACGCATTTTGGTTTCCAAACAATCAATGAGGATGAGAAGGAGAAAAAAGGTCTGTATCATTGCTTTTCAAGTATCAGTATCAGAGAGAGAGAGAGAGAGAGAGAGAGAGAGAGAGAGAGAGAGAGAGAGAGAGAGAGAGAGAGAGAGAGAGAGAGAGAGAGAGAGAGAGAGAGATTAATTTGAAAAACAAACAAACAAAAAAACATCAATTAAACTACTACTATCTACTCTCTGTCTCTCTCTTTCTCTCACTCTTTCTTTATATCTCCACCTCTCTTTCTATCTTTCCTTTATCCATATATAATATATGTATCTCTCAACCTTCATATTCTTTATAAACGTCATCTGGTTAAAGAGAGGTAATATTAATTTATTACATTTGTAGGGAACAGTATGCCTTTTTATGTTGTGTGTTTGTGTGTTGGTGTGTAGTATCTCGATCGAGGCTGTTGTGAGTTGTTGTCATGATGTTCCGTTTGTGATTGTGACGTCATATCTTGTTGGCCACCGTATATAAGCGGCAGTCACCGCTTACTCTCTCTCTTTGACCATTTGAATCTACAACGTTCCTAACGGATAATCAAAATCTAGGTATGTGTACTTAGTAAATCGGGAACTGCCCACTTCGGTGGAGATTCATGCCTCGGGCATATTATTTATTTATTTTATTTTCTCATCGTGAATGAGATGTAAAAATCTATTCACGACAATTGGCGCTGCGACTAATAAAGTTTTACAATTTTCACTGTGGTTTTAGTGTAACTGTAAAATTTCGAACCCTGCCATGAAAATCGTGCATGGAGACACCACGTGCATGAGCACGGGAATTAGTTTCATAAAAAAGAGTTCTGTAAACAAGTCCGTCGTTAGTTAGCATTGTTCTAAAATTTCAACGGATTATGTTTAGATGCGCCGCGATATTTTTCCTCTGGATTACATGGGAGTTGGTGGATGCTACCCAACCAGAGAGGTCTTAACTGCTATTTCTGCAGCTATTCGCCGTTTTAGGGGTCGGCAATTCTCAACTAATTATCAGTATTTCAGTGATTTAACTACGATAATATTTAGAGAGATTTTCACTCTACAAAAAAGGAACAAAATATTGGTGAGTACCTTTCCCATTTTCATTGAATTGTTATTTGGAAATGCTTTAAATGACTAGGAGATGAGACCTACTATGCATTATTCCTTATAACTATCTGCTGATCTGGTGAACCACTCATAAAATAGGTGTCATGGTGTTTTTACTTACACAAGAAGTCGTAGTCGATGTCTAAACTCCTGAGTTTAATAAATCATGACCTACCATGCATACAGAGTAGGGTGCTTATCTTTTATGCATGAGACTAGAGTCTCAATGACTGCTATCTGGAGTACTATTCCTATGCATTGCATGGCTCCCAGATTGCTGGTCAATTACCTCTATCTCTAGTTCTTGAGTCAACAGTAACTGGACTCAACTCAGGTAGACTAGCTAACTAGTCTCTAAGCTGTAAGTGATAACACCAGAAGATTACAACAGAGGTCGAAGTCTATGTCTAAACTGAGTTAATCAAGACCCACCATGCATACAGGGTAGGGTGCTTATCTTTTATGCATGAGACTAGAGTCTCAAGGACTGACATCTGGAGTACTATTCCTATGCATTGCATGGCTCCCAGATTGCTGGTCAATCAGCTCTATCTCTAGTTCTTAAGTCAACAGTAACTGGACTCAACTCAGGTAGACTAACTAGACTAAGTTGTAAGTGATAAATCACTTAACTAGCTGAACAACCTACACAGGCTGCTAGTTTTGTCTCACCAGACAGTAGCGTTCATCTTCATTTACATGTTCCTAACAACCCCTATTAAGTATAGGATGTTTATCTGAACTCTTTACATCCATACTCTGGAAAACATATCCATCAGAAGGCGAAGTCGATGTCTAAACTCCTGAGTTTAAATCATGACCTACCATGCATACAGGGTAGGGTGCTTATCTTTTATGCATAAGACTAGAGTCTCAATGACTGCTTTCTGGAGTACTATTCCTATGCATTGCATGGCTCCCAGATTGCTGGTCAATTACCTCTATCTCTAGTTTTAAAGTCAACAGTAACTGGACTCAACTCAGGTAGACTAGCTGACTAGTCTCTAAGCTCTAAGTGTTAATACCAGAAGATTACAACAGAAGTCGAAATCTGTCTAAACTGAGTTTAATCAAGACCCACCATGCATACAGGGTAGGGTGCTTATCTTTTATGCATGAGACTAGAGTCTCAAGGACTGACATCTGGAGTACTATTCCTATGCATTGCATGGCTCCCAGATTGCTGGTCAATTACCTCTATCTCTAGTTTTAAAGTCAACAGTAACTGGACTCAACTCAGGTAGACTAACTAGACTAAGTTGTAAGTGATAAATCTAACTAGCTGACCAAGCTACACAGGCGGCTAGTTGGGTCTCACCAGACAGAAGCGTTCATCTTCACTTACATGCTCCTAACTACCCCTATTAATTATTGGACGTTTCCCTGAAACTCTTTCCGTCCAATATGTGGGACATTTAGCTCACAAATTACCTGTCCCAGTCACCAAATTGTCTACATACCCCAATCTAATATGACAAGAATAGAAAACCCTAAATTGTCATAAAGTTGGCTATGGCCTAGTTTCAATCCATGTGAGCAGTTTCACTGAGACAAAATCTATTCATATTGTTTCAGTTCATTTAAAATGGATTCAAAAATCATGATCAACTCAATCTCATCCAAAGATCTTGCCAGATCTTCATTGATCAGCAAGTCACTGGCTCGCAAAGTGTTAGACCTGCGTGCTCAGAAGGGTTTTCTAACTAGAGACGATTTGGAAGATAAGGTTGCTAACATCAAAATGTTAGATCTTTTTGATTTTGCGGTTCCGTCTACCGGTGCTTGGGTAAATCCTGAGGAACCAGCTGCCACAGCTTCCCAGGCTAGTACCCCGGATAAATCATGCCCATTGGATAACTTGAGTAGCAGTAATGTAGACCTGCGGGGCGAACCGTTCGAACCAAAAAAACCTCGCTCGACGAGCCGTTTCGCAACCCGAAATGGTTGCTACTGATAAGTCGCGAGGAAAGGCGAATGATGCTTCAGGTGTAAATCAAAATGGCGATATGAGACTTTTCCCACGTGAAGAGTTTCACGACTCACCAAGCATGTCACGCCGAGCAACCTTTCCGCCGTCCAATCAAGACGGGGTGCCTTTTTCACAGGGGGGTAAACTTGGTCAGGATCCCTTTAAGGGGATCTCCAAGGTAAAGGTTATGACCCGGTGAATATTCGCAAAAGGGATCCCTACCTCCACTTCTCAGAGGAAGATGTAGCACCAATGCACATGAGAGAGGAGCAAAGGAGTAGAAGAGATCCAGTAAGGCAAAGTAGGACAGCGCTTACGATGCCATCAGGAAGGATGCCCCCGATGTACGGTGATGTCCAAAATGTGATTGATATGTACAACGAACGTCAGAAGTGGAGAGACGAAGCAAGACAGTTGCCATATCGTGACGTCCCGTTTGCATCCCGCAACCCTGATAACAAGCCCAACTATGAGATGCCAAATGAATACTCATACATGCTTCCCCCATCCAGAGTGCAGCTACCAAGATCAATATCGTTTGATGGAACTGGAAGATGGGACACATTCGTATATAGTTTCCAAAATTTTTTGAAGTATCATGATATCCAGCACCTTCGTGATCAACTGTATTTCTTAAACTTAACATTGGAGGGAAAAGCCGCGGATTACCTATCGCGTATCCACCAATCAACAGTCTTCATAAATATTGAGGAAGCATATGGGGCTTTAAGGAATAGATTTGGCGGCCAACAACTGCAACATGCAGCATTGATACAATTCAACAGTACCATCCAGGCCGAGAAGGAGGATGTTCTGGACTACACAGACAGACTGTGGGAACTGGCACTCCAAGCTTTCCCAGGACAGAGTTGAAAAGATGAAATTCGACTATGGAATTAGAAGAGGCAAAAAGTGCACCTTGAAGACAGAAATTAAAAATTAAAAACGTTTTATAACTGAATGCCATCCTGATCAGTCCTGCCAGCATCATTGCAGATTTAATCCTCGGTGCAGTGTTATGTGTAAAAAACAGAAACAAGCTTTAAGAAGAATGGTCAATCAAGAAGCCTCCAACTCTGTCATGACTCATTTCTGTTGCTATGTACAAAAAGAAAAACCCCAGACCCTGGAAAGAAACAACAAAGTATGTTTGACTGTCTGGAGCAACATCACGGTCTGTATCAACTGAGCAGAATAGCAACGAGTCGATGCCACCACTGTCAACATGGCAGTGACAGTGATGAAGGGGTTCAATTCCAAAGAAAATACCAGGGAAGCTCAGCCTGATGATACTGGACTCGAACCAAAGGCTGAAGGAGAAGGGTAGAGGTGACGCCTCACCTCCCATCAAAGGGTAGAGGTTTCACCTCCCCACTAAGAAACTTCTCACATCATGATGACTCAAGGGCACAAGGGACTACTAGAGACACCTGGAGCAGACACCATGCACAGGGAGCCTGATGACACCCCAAGCAATCACAGGTTTGATGACAGCTGAAAAAAGTGCCCTGAACCCAAGACCTGATGATACCAGGGTTGGAACCCCTCAGAATCACAGGCTTGATGATACCTGGTGTAAGCCCCCCTGAACCCAGAGACCTGATGATACCAGGGATGGTACCCCTCGGAATCACAGGCGAGGAAGGGAGAGAGCTACCCAGAGGCCCATCTGATCATGGCTTAAGAACCCGACCCAACATGATGGAATCAGAATAAGCCAAGATGTGAGAAAGAACCCATGAGGGTACCATGATGACCATGTGGGCCAGGAAACCAGGGTAGTGGTACCCCTAATGAACTGATAACATGAACACCTGAGAATTCACCTCAGTCAGGCGAGGGAGGGAATTATGGCTATACATCAGAAGGTATTTTATTACCTCGATCAGGTGAGTCAGAAGCATAAGCTTCAAAATGATGATGGATACCACCTTGTGGCAGGACCTGTATTATAGACATTAACATGAATTGGTAACGGACATGGTTCCGACTATGCTTTTAAAAAAAAAAAAAAAAAAAAAAAAAAAATTTCTGACATTATCCCTGGTCATCATCATCTTGTCAATCAATTAATAAAGAGCTCCCCTATCCTGTTAGCAATAATGTAAATACTAAATAAGCTCAATTTTCAGCTGCATTGTTTTAAAGAAAAAATGAGACATATCCACCCATTTACAAGTGCAGGAAGCAACCACACTGATATTGTCTTACAATTTTGATTGCTTATGTTCCCAATTAAATTTAAAATATTACATCCCTCCTAACATGTTATCTTTTATTAATTGTGGTCCAACTTTCATAAGTACTATGTTCTGATATGGATATTTTCAGTAATGTTTTGTGGATTTTTATTTCAAGTTTTCAAGCCCCGGGAAGGGAGATTTATTGTTTGTTGTTATTTCCCCTGTTTTATGGCTCAATTGGAGCAACGCCTCATAAGGTAAGAAGTCTTTTTTTTTCGTTATAGGATGTCAAACTGGAGAATGAGGTTTGTTTTAGAAGGGGGAGGAATGTAGGGAACAGTATGCCTTTTTATGTTGTGTGTTTGTGTGTTGGTGTGTAGTATCTCGATCGAGGCTGTTGTGAGTTGTTGTCATGATGTTCCGTTTGTGATTGTGACGTCATATCTTGTTGGCCACCGTATATAAGCGGCAGTCACCGCTTACTCTCTCTCTTTGACCATTTGAATCTACAACGTTCCTAACGGATAATCAAAATCTAGGTATGTGTACTTAGTAAATCGGGAACTGCCCACTTCGGTGGAGATTCATGCCTCGGGCATATTATTTATTTATTTTCTCATCGTGAATGAGATGTAAAAATCTATTCACGATACATTTATAAAGAGGTGATCAACTTAGTTGACTGTTTTTATTTTTATCTTTGTTTTTACAACGTTTTACAATTTTGATTTATAAGATCCTTGAAGTATTATTTGTAAGAACCATAATAACCTCTGGCTACAGTAACAAAGATAAAACAAGTAAAACAAATCCTTTCAGGTCTTTTGACCAAAAGTTAATGTTAAATCTCTTGAATATTTGGTATGTCTTTAAAATCGTCATAAGGAAAGGAAAATTCAGTAAAAGTAAAACTTTACTTACTCTAAAGTTAAAGTACGTTATATTTATATCTCAACCATTAAGAATGGATGCACATCATCATTAGATGGAGCTGTTTTGTGGTTAATGGGTTTCTAATGTCTGGATAAGAATTGTTGTTTTGGTGAAATTTTGATTATTTATTCGTCTATGAATTCATTCACTGATATTATTCATTCCTTTCCAGTTCATGAAGTCTTTGAGAATGTTGCATCAAAATATGATCTTATGAATGATGCAATGAGTGCTGGCATTCATCGTTTGTGGAAGGATCACTTTATGGAACATTTTTCTCCCTCCTTAGGAACTAAACTTCTTGACGTGGCAGGAGGAACTGGTAAGTTAAATAACTGCCAACTCTTCCAAATTTATGGTGAAAATCTTGACATTTGTTTTCTTTTCCAATTCCATTAATTTTCAGCTAATTCCCTGATTCATCATCACCTTGATCATCATTACATTATGAACATGACATCTCCATTGATATCCCAGAGGGAAAAACATGTTTTAAAGATAAAATTTTCTTTATCTGTCGTGTAAAAGATCAATTCTTTCAACAGAAATAATCTAATGATAGTAATAGGTATTGTTATTATTACAGAGATGCCAAAACTTGGGTTTCACTGGAAAAAAATCCGGTCTAGAGCAAAACATTCCAGGTTACGGGCAACTTTGTGAAAATTCTGGTGAGGTCATATTGTTCCAAGGATAGTCACCCTGCCTCCAACCACCTACACCACCACACTTGCACGAGACAGAGATTTATGGAGGCAGATTACTAACCGGATAATAGAAACAGACTGACAAACTCGAAGTGATGCATTCACGGCAAGCGTACATAGAGACTGCGCAGCCATATTTTTTATTATTATTATTATTATTATTATTATTATTATTATTATTATTATTATTATTATTATTATTATTATTATTATTATTATTATTATTATTATTATTATTATTATTATTATTATTATTATTATTATTATTATTTTTATTATTATTATTATTATTATTATTATTATTATTATTATTATTATCATTATTAGTATTAATATTAGTATTAATATTATTAATATTGTTATATTATTATAAGTAATATTATCATTGTTATTATAAAGCATAAATTAACTAAAATTGATTCATATATTATAATTTTTTATAAACTGAATAATCTGATTTATTTTTGCTAGGTGATATTGCTCTCCGTTTTCTAAAGTATGTCAAAAGTGACCAATCACAAAGTCAGAAGAATACAGACATCGATTTTGAAGTTCCAAGAGAGATCCTTGCGCAAGTAATGATAATTTATTTATTTACTGGGCTGCTAGAATTTTTTCCTATTTTTGTAAACATTCTTTGGTGTTGAAAATCTTTCCATTTATCGGGGCTGAGAATGCATCACTGCCTAAAGGTGTTTTTTTTTTTTTGCCACAATGGTGGTTCATCCGCCTTTTTCATTTTTCAGAATTAAAGACTCACCACAACCACCACATCACCATCCCTTCCACCAATACAACCACCCCATCATCATCCCACCACCATCACTAGTACAACAACCACTTCAACAGCCCTACCACTATACCACAATTACATCATAATCAATACCATCACTACTACAACCACCACAACCACATCATCATGTTCTTAACCAATCCAACTACAACCAGCACATCATCATCATCCCTATCACCATTACTACAACAACCACATCATCATCATCCCTATCACCATTATTACAACAACCACATCATCATCATCCCTATCACCATTACTACAACCACCATATCATCATCATCCCTATCACCATTACTACAACCACCATATCATCATCATCCCTATCACCATTACTACAACCACCATATCATCATCATCCCTATCACCATTACTACAACCACCATATCATCATCATCCCTATCACCATTATTACAACAACCACATCATCATCATCCCTATCACCATTACTACAACCACCATATCATCATCCCTACCAACACTACGACTTCCACTACGTCATCCTTACTTGAGTCAGGTTTTCTTACCTCCCATGTTGGCCAGGAGATAACTTTCTGTGTCTTCTATCCCCCTTTATCTGTATTTGGAGTTGCTTTCTGTTATTGTCTTGGAATGAGATTACTTGGTTTGTCCTGGCCCTGGCTGGAGTCCTTGACTGAGAAGGAAATAGTCAAATGTGCAGTACTAGTTTTGGAAGATGATATTTTTTTTCATTGTTAATCATCTCTCTGTTATGTCCTGTAATATTTTCTTTTGTTTTGAATAGCATGTTTTGTAAACATTTGAGTGAATTCCTTTGGTTAAGTGTTGCTGTTGGCCAGGGACCCCCTCAAAAGTGCTTTGAGCACGTTTAGTGGATATTGCGCTATATCAAAGCTCAATTTTTTTTTAAAGCTCTATGTATAGGATTTTTGACTCTATAACTCGAACACAACCTTTCCTCCCAATCTAATTCAATGCAGTCAACAAACCATTGAAGTATAATCCAATTTAAAACCATCTCAAGCCATGCCGTGTGTGTTCAATAAGCGACGGGCATCAATCAAAAGTGACTGTTCAGTTTACATAATCCAGTCGATACCCCTGTCACTTGATGTCGATATCATTGGGCATGCAAGGGATATTAATATTATAAAGGTCATGATGTCTTTGATTTCGCTGCATGACACTGCATTTGATGGTCCTACTTTTTCATTGTCCTTACGGATTATACATAATCTGTTCTCTCAATTGCTCATTAAGGATGTCCCCCCCCCCCCCCTATTTAACTTTTCATGTAATTTCTCTACATCTTTGACATGGCAGCACCTTCAGCAAAGAGAAGTAGTTAAGAAATTGATTCAGTAAATAAGCTCCATGAAAAACTGCTTTATAATTTGTTTCTTCATAATCCAGTCATTGTGATATAGTCATACAAAGCATCAATTTTGACTTTGTTCATCCCTGACAGGTTTACATGGACTCATCTGAAGTATCTCCATCATCATCATCATCATCATCAGAATCAGAGAGTGACGAGGATAATTCTCGTTCAAATAGTGGACATAAGTTGAAGCTAGATAGTTATGGAAATCACGTGACAGTTTGTGACATCAACCAGGCAATGCTGGATGTAGGCATGAAAAAAGCAAAAAGCCTAGGTTATACAGAAGGTATGGATTTCAGTTGTCAAAACAGCACATGACACATTTCTATGTCATGCTAGACAAGTATTTTTTTTGCTTATGTGATATTAATTAAGACTGATGATTTTTTAGCAGAAGTCCAAGTTAGATTTTGATGTAAATTTACAACAGTGACAAATTTTTTGAGCGTTTAAAAATGTTTTAATGTTTATTTTCTCCAGGAAAATGAAATATCTTTTTGAAGGCCTTCAACCTCAAAATGGAAAAGTTATCATTATCATCATCGTCATCATCATCATCATCATCGTCATCATCATCATCGTCATCATCATCATCATCATCATCATCATCTATCAAAATATCACCATTTACGATAAGCAAAAGGGGGTCTTCGGTTCAATTGACATCTTTGCTCAATATATGTATTCTACTTACATGGATAATAATATATTTGACAGTAGTCTCAATGAGAAAAGTGCAAGTGGATACCATCAAACATGTTTTGAATGACAAAATTGTTTTTCACATGACAGAATTTTAGATAAATTTAAATAGTCCTGTAACTTTAACAGTAGCCAATATATTTTTGGCATTCACTTACTTCATACAATGCACACATATTTTTTTTATTTTTTAATAAATTTAAATGAATGATGCAACATATATATATATATGTATATATAAATTTCAGGTATAATTTGGGTGAGAGGGAATGCTGAGGAGCTCCCATTACCTGATAACACGTATGATGCTTACACAATTGCATTTGGGATCAGAAATTGTACACATGTTAGAAAGGTAATTCGGTAGAAATTAAAGATCCTTCACACCCATACGATGGTGTTTTTATACAGTCCTATCTTTCATATTTGTTAGATATATCTTTAAACATTCTTCATAGTGAAAGACTCGCCAAATAGTTTGAAATTGCGTTTTTTTAAAACAGGCATCCTTTTCCAAGATACACAAATATTAGAAAATCAAAAAGTGATATTAGCTATTATTCCATAAAATTCAAGAGTTAGGGAATACTGCATTTTGAGTAGTGGGACTGGTTCTAATGAGAGAATCCTGAACAGAATTGAAAACAATGCTGCAAGATTAGTCCATAAATGCTTCAAGAAACATCGTGCGTCACATCTGCTAAAAGAGCTTCAATGGCTTCCTGTGTTAAGAAGCGAATAGTTTACAAAGTTCTGATATTGGGTTTTAAATGTCTCAACACATTATATCAACCAACTTATCTTTATGATAAACTGGAGTTATATATACACCAACCCAAGCACTTCGCTCATCACCTGATGGAAAATTACTTGTTACTTACGGAAAGTGTTGCAGTCGATGCAGTAGAATTCTGTAATCCACTGTGTCAAATGCAGCGCTTAGGTCGATAGGAATCAGCGCTACATTCTCCTTCTGATCAAGGTACCTGACGATGTCGTCATGCACCCGGAGGAGAGCGGTTTCGGTTGAATGACCTGATCGATAAACAGATTGTAAATTGGAACACGTGTTGCTTTTGGGATGTGGCCTTGTGGCCTCTGCACTACAATCTTTTCTATGATCTTCGATATAAAGTTGAGATTTGAGACTCTATCTTCTATCATTCTTCTAGTCTTTCCTTTATGGCATGGGTGCAAGAGTGCCGGCTACTGCTGGCCGATTGGATTACGGAAAAAAACGTCGCCGGCTTTTTGCGATTTGGATTTGATAGATTTTTTGTTTTTTTGTTTAGGTCCCAACAATCGGGTCGGGTACGTCCATATGATTAAGCGAAACTTTTGAATCACGATGCTACTGTGACCCGGAAGTGATAGTTATATTATTAAATTTGAAAAAAAATAATTTTTTAAAGTCCGTCAATATTGCAGGCTTTTTCAGTTTCAGATTATATGTCTGGTCATAAGTAGACTTGCAGGCTTTTTTAGGTCCAGTTGCTTGCACCCATGCTTTATGGTGATGTTTCAGTTTCAGGGTCTATTGCTCTACCACTTGCCAGGATGAGCCTGAATAAATTATATGTATCAGCCCCTCTTCTTTATTTTTTCGAACAATTCCCAGGTGTTGGACGAGGCATACCGAGTACTGAAACCAGGAGGAAGATTCATGTGTCTGGAGTTCAGTGAAGTCAAAAACCCTCTCTTGAGCAGGTTGGTTCATTTGAAATGAAAGATTGTGATTGTACTGTGGGTGGGGATCCTGATTTAACTTGTAATGTTAAACTTTCCACATTTGAAATGAAAGATTGTGATTGTACTGTGGGTGGGGATCCTGATTGTACTTGTAATGTTAAACTTTCCACGTGTACTGTTACTGTTACTGTTTAACTTTCCACATGTACTTGTACTGTTACTGTTTAACTTTCCACATGTACTTGTACTGTTACTGTTAAACTTTCCACATGTACTTGTACTGTTAAACTTTCCATATTTATTTTTAATGTTTTACAATACTGTGAAAGTTTCTCCTGTATTAACAAAATATGTACTTTTGTTTGAAACCTGTCGATCGACAAAGTGATGACATTTTCCTTTCCTTCCCTTTTCAGGGTTTATGACAAATACTCGTTTGAAGTGATTCCAGTCATGGGTAAAGTACTAGCAGGGGATTGGAAATCTTACCAATACCTGGTCGAGAGTATTCGCCAATTTCCCAATCAGGTACTTAGATATAGTTATCAAAAATGTATATTTAATCAAATTTCAGCGGAGTTCATGTTGATCACACATGTTTAGTGTCATAGTCATAATGAAAGGAAGGAGAGATGAGCACACTGCTGATTGGAAGTATTGTGTGTAATTGACTGGAATGGGAATGGACATTGAATTTGAATCAACTCATTGACACTGACTGTCTGTTGTAAAATAGATCGGATGAAATTTGATTGATTAGATTATTTTTTCTTTTTTTTTCCTTTTGTTATTCTCTCATCAATTGTGTCTGGCACTATATGAAACTCTACTTTTCTTATTTATCTACATATCTATTATTTTTCTTTATTTAATGCAAATGTTGCAGCTTGAAGCTTGAAAAAATAGCAACAGTCAAATTAAATGGAAGCTTCAATTTAAGTAACAAAGATAGATGAGATGAAATGGACGTTTTGGGTTTCATGTTAATTCTATTTCTTTTCTCCCAATTATCAGGAGGCATTTGAGGAGATGATCAGGGCTTCTGGTTTCCGGATGGTTTCACACAAAAATCTGACGTTTGGAGTTGCTGCTATTCACAGTGGTTTTAAGATTTGATTTTTTTGTGCATTATTCCAGAACACGGGGTACTAAGACTAAGTACTAATAAAATGGTGAAATTCCAACATTCTCAAAAATCAACTTACAAAACAACCATCGAATCTTTTGCAATAAAACAGCTAATTAGAAAATGATCACCCAGAGTCCAAATGCCCGATATCCATAAGGCTCTGGCTCTATGCAGAGGTAATTGTACCTTGGGACACAAATTTCTATTTTTTATAGTAAAAATAAGTAATCCAACATGACCTAGCTATACAGGCATTACGGATTAAAATTATTTCAAAATAACATGTGCATAATTTATGGAGTTTTTCAAAAACTACACTGACCACTTAAATCACAGTAGATGATTTCACCAAATGCTGATGAAAGCCAAGCTGTGTCTTAATTCAGAGCAAGGACAGTGAGTCATTGAGCCACAAGGAAAGGGACGATTAGTCAGAAGATTTACGGTTTGACCCGGAAGAAATTGGTACCAAGCTAACTTTTATTCTGATGAAACAAGACTATGTTCGGAGCCTCCCATGAAAAACCCACCAAAATCCGTCCATGGGGAAAAAAATCTGAAGGAAAGTGTCATACCCCTGGACCAAATATCCTCACTGTCGTCGTCATCCATCGTGGCTTGTACTCTTGAGCACGGTCAACTGTTTCCACGTATCACAATCCTTTGCGGTGCGCCTGAAGTCTGCGTTGCTTTTAAAATCACTTTATGCCATTCTTAGGTTATTTAGATATGTCATTCTCTGTCTTTCTCTAGCTCCAGGGTGTCCAGCTTGGTCGTAAAGTCGTAAATTTGACCTCTTGGTCGTAAAGTCGTAAATTTGACCTCTTGGTCGTAAAGTCGTAAATTTGACCTCTTGGTCGTAAATTTGCATCAATGATCGTAAAAAAAGTCATAAAATTGTTGATTCAAAGAATTTATATTTTTAAAAGTTCATTGAAAAATTAAATTTGAGCCAAGGTCAAAGGGTGCTTTACTGACATGCATGACTTTGAATCCAGATTTAAGATGAATGATTCATGTGTAATCAGGAATTTCTTTACAGTTATCAAGTCAGTATGTCATACTGATGATGATGATGATGCCGTTTTTTCGATAACTACATGTTACTAGTGTGCATCTTGTGTGAGTGTGACTATGTCAATATTGTATTATTATAAATGACAAATGACCACTTTTTTGAGGACAATAAAGATTTATTATTATTATGTTATTATATCTGATGGCAAATTGTTTCTGTTTTGCTCATTTTTCATGAGGTTGGTTGTCAATTCACAAAAATACTTCGATTTTCTTGGGTACATTTCAGCAGTCATTAATAGTGATCATTGACTAAAGATCATCTACAATTAGTTGTAATGTTATGATGTCTGTCACTTCCAAATCGAAATATATAATGCTTAAATATTATTATTTTTTTACCAAATTGGTTACGTAATGGATAAATTGTGGGCATTTATAAAAACAGGTGTCACTTCTGACATGTGTCGTCTTTAATTCCCTTCATATTTAAATTACAAATTTGTTTCATGTGTTGTGATCATATGTGTTTTGCTGTACATATTTATGAGGTAAATTAAAAATCTGTAAATAATATTGTTCAGTTTGTAAAAGGAAGCTATCATAGAAGAAATAAAAGGTTCATCGTTTTGTTGTTGATAACAGTTAAACGAGACCCCTGGATAATGACATAATTTTCCAGTCCCGGGCAATGTCGTCATCCAGGGCTGGCACTGTACCTACTTCTATCCTGAAAACTTTTATTTCATAAATTTTGACCAGGAAAATTTCTTTTGACACATTTTTGTCAGAAAACTTTTTATTTCATAAATTTTTATTGGAAAACATTTTGTTTATGATTTTTGCCCAGATAACCATTATTACTACACACATTTTAGCCAGGACAAAACCAAGCAATCTCATCCCAAGACAAAGACAGAAAGCATGTTGGATAACAGATATAAGGAGATAGAAGACATAATAAATGCCTCCCTGCCCACTATGGGAGGTCAGGAACCCCACCAGGGGTTCCTACAGCAATTCCATTTTGAAATTCTGGAGTTTTCAAGGTGATATTAAAAAAAAATCAAGGATTAAAACAAGTGGGGACAACTCAAAATCAAAACCGTCAAAAACCCCACTCAGAAATTATGTCTTTCAACTGATTAGTTGACTTGCCATATCGTTACACGAGGACAAACATGAAATGCTCGAAAGGAAACTATCAAAAGAAAAAAAAAAATTAAGGTGTGATTTGTTTGTTTTGTTGTTTTTAAGGGATTTTTGGCGCTTGCAACACATTTAGGTTATATCAGCGCCAGTAAAAAGGAAGAAAATGGGATAGTATAAAGTTCTAGAAATAGGGGAACTGGGAACAAATAGGGATCAGATGTAGATTCCAATAGTATACCACCAATGTACTTAGTTTGAGATCACCTATGTCTCATCCGGACACAAGCACAAAATCCAACAAAGAGGAATACACTCAAATGGTTACATTATACATTCGAAATAACAAATATAATAATACATAACAGAGAGATGATTTACAAGGAAAAAAATATCATCTCCCAAAACAATAACTATGCATTTGACTGTTTCCCTCCCAGCTAGTCAGCTAGGACTCCGGCCAGGGCCCAAGACAAAGACAGAAAATATGTTGCAAAACACATATAAGGGGATAGAAGACACAGTATGTACCCCTCTGCCCACTATGGGAGAAGGTGTGATTTCAATATGACAATCAACACATACGCACACACAAGGTGACAATTCATCATTTCTGAAATTTTATTTATTATTATGAACACAACATTCATACAATGATTCAGATTTTTTAATCACAATTATTATTTTGCTGCAACTACAGCCATCTAACAAACACCTCATACTCCATTTATCATTTTTGATGGATTACAAAAAGCATGCGATTCAATCATAATGCCATCTGGAAACAATTCATGAAAATACATTTAAATTTAAAAATACTAAAAACAGACAATACATAAAAAATATTTACATTTCTAAAAATTCTAGATAATTCATCCCGTAACCCACTCAATCTGCCTTAAGCATGAATTGGCTTTGAAATAAAATTCAAGGAATTGATGGTCATCTCAATACCTAATAATAAAAACGTCTTTTTCGCTTTGAGGAAAACCTGATTTTAACATCTAAATATAGCAAAAATTACATACATTGTTTTACTAAAAATAGATTTTTATATAACGTCTAATTCTTTAGGCCAAATAGTTCAATTCCATCGCCTTTTGGTGTATAACGGGACACATTTTGATGAAGAATAACAGGGGAAGGATCATTGGAAGAGTATGATAAAAAATATTCTTGAATTCCCGGGTTTGAAATTTTGAACTTATTCCCAACACACACTCCACTCCCAAGGATGCACGACAATATTGGAAACTTGTTATTTCAAATGTTGGAGGTCGGGATAACTATGTATATCCTTCTACTTCTCAATCGCTTTAGATATCTCTGACATCTCATGAAAAATGTACTGTGTATACTTGTCCAAATTCCTTGCCAATTCTTTGGCCAGACAGCCAGGCATGTTCCACAAAGAGAGATGCATTAAAGCGCACAACACCTTTAGACGCGAGTTCAACCCAAAAACATCTTTATCTGCAAAAGGCGAATTGCCCATCATAGCAGATTTTATACAATTATGTGGTGACTTTCTCAATGATTGTGTTATTGAGTTGAAAGATAAATGTTTAATAGTTGACCAAATTTGTTGTTGTTGGTAATATCTAGGATTTCTGGTGGGAGAGTGTTCCATTCCTTGATGGTTCTTGGGAAGAAACTCGGTACAGTGTTGTTTTGTGAAATACTGTGGTGTTGTTGGAACAAAAAAAGTCATGCATAAAAATATTTAGTGGCATAGAAAAAAAAGAGAGAGTTGTTAGAGATCTATTCTTTGTAACAAACACCAACTTCCTGTTTTTTTTTTTTTTTGTTTGTTTGTTGCTTTAGGTCACTTCCAACACAATTGAGGTTATATGAGAGACCGCTGAAACAAAAAAACAAGCAATCTAACAAAAACAGTACAAATGTAAATCAAAATCATAACCTAAAGATATCATAAGCTAAATTAAATAACCAAGAACAAACAGGCAGAAGATTTACAGAAAAAAAAATATCCCCTGTCAAAAATACAATCACAAACCAAAGAAGCAGGATAGGCTAGTAAAGAGAAGAAACGACATCACTATCGGATCGTACACCCATGCGAACATCATAGGTATATGATTCAATGGTGATGCTCCCATCCAACCACCCGCAACTTCCTGTTGAGTACCAGTTTCATTACAAGAATACACCTCTGTGTGTATGTGCGTGCGTATGTGTATGTTTGTTGAAGAGAAAAGAGGGTCCAAATGTAACTTGAAAACCTGTACGGAAAGGACAATAAAGATATTCATGATAGTGATAGAAACGGACAAAACCGTGAGGATTGTGTTGTCACCAAAGTTAATGACAATGTCAACAAATCTTCCACTGAAGATCTAATTTTGTGACAAAAAGAGTTTAAAAAGAGACATACGGTATTTGAAACTAGAGGGGAGACGTACAAAACATATTGTAATATCACAAGGGAAAAAAAAAAGGAAATGTTTATGAATGGCATAAAAACACAAATTGGTCCAAAAATTTAAATAGAAAAATAAATAAAATTTTTGACAAAACAGCTTTGTCAAAAATATATGGCTACAGTAGAAAACAAGTTTTCTGCATACGTACTGAATAAATGTCAAAATATTGTTAACAAAAACTATCCATTTCAATCTTAAGTTCTCAACTCGCCTTCAATCTCCCACAATTTCCCTTATGTCTACTTAGTATAAAAAAAAAAAATAAGAGAAAGAAAATGCATTTGAAACATTTCAGAAAAAAAAGAAAAAGAAAGAAACCCCCCCAAAAAACGGCAGGAAACACATCTAATTTTATGTGTATATTCAGTATCAAATATCTATAAACATTTCAAGCCACTCTTTATCTTCTTATAATTTTTTGTTGTTGTATACAATAAAAAATGAATGATGATGTAAAAACATGTTATAAACATAACTATTTGCATATGATCATGAGGTCTGGTATGAAATGCTTATCTATACATTTTCAACATGGCGAATCATTAATATCACTGACATCAATCTAGCCTATATTTGACCCAATGATCATGAGGTCTGGTATGAAATGCTTATCTATACATTTTCAACATGGCGAATCATTAATATCACTGACATCAATCTAGCCTATATTTGACCCAATGATCATGAGGTCTGGTATGAAATGCTTATCTATACATTTTCAACATGGCGAATCATTAATATCACTGACATCAATCTAGCCTATATTTGACCCAATGATCATGAGGTCTGGTATGAAATGCTTATCTATACATTTTCAACATGGCGAATCATTAATATCACTGACATCAATCTAGCCTATATTTGACCCAATGATCATGAGGTCTGGTATGAAATGCTTATCTATACATTTTCAACATGGCGAATCATTAATATCACTGACATCAATCTAGCCTATATTTGACCCAATGATCATGAGGTCTGGTATGAAATGCTTATCTATACATTTTCAACATGGCGAATCATTAATATCACTGACATCAATCTAGCCTATATTTGACCCAATGATCATGAGGTCTGGTATGAAATGCTTATCTATACATTTTCAACATGGCGAATCATTAATATCACTGACATCAATCTAGCCTATATTTGACCCAATGATCATGAGGTCTGGTATGAAATGCTTATCTATACATTTTCAACATGGCGAATCATTAATATCACTGACATCAATCTAGCCTATATTTGACCCAATGATCATGAGGTCTGGTATGAAATGCTTATCTATACATTTTCAACATGGCGAATCATTAATATCACTGACATCAATTTAACCTATATTTGACCCAATGATCATGAGGTCTGGTATGAAATGCTTATCTATACATTTTCAACATGGCGAATCATTAATATCACTGAATCAATTTAACCTATATTTGACCCAATGATCATGAGGTCTGGTATGAAATGCTTATCTATACATTTTCAACATGGCGAATCATTAATATCACTGACATCAATCTAGCCTATATTTGACCCAATGATCATGAGGTCTGGTATGAAATGCTTATCTATACATTTTCAACATGGCGAATCATTAATATCACTGACATCAATTTAACCTATATTTGACCCAATGGACCACCCCCCCCCCCCAAAAAAAAAAAAAAAGAGAAAAACAAAAACAAAAAAACATAAAACAATCTCAAGACAAAAACCCCTAAATATAATAGCATTATCACAAGCCCCAGGCATAAACCAAAATGTTCTTTAACACAATTAACTCACTCAATCCTAGAGATTTTTGCTACATTTCAAAATTCGAAAAAAATGTATTAAAAATGAGCATGTACATAGATAGTTTTATTCAACTATCATTAACATGTAAAAACTAAAAACAATAGCTTTGATACATCGCCTATAATTTGTCTCATAAAAATTTTATAAAATAGGCGTGGGGTAAAAGTAAACCGGGTAAACTACGGATATAGTCGGTGTTAGGGTTGAGTGAGTTAATATATGTGATTAATTACTTCTGCTGGGGAAAGTTGTAAAATGACTTGGTGAGAAGTTAACAATAGCAGTATCCCAACAAATGCAAAATCTTTCTGCTCAAACTTATATCAAAAAGTAAAAACAACAACAACAACAACAACAACAACAACTACAACTACAACAACAACAACAACAACAACAACAACAACAATGGTTTTAAGAATCTAGACTGGAGACAGTTGTAAACATAAATGACATTGACATATTAAAGCAACATGATCCAAATCAATGTTGACCTTCTGTTCTGAATACGAAGTCAAAGTCCACCAAGATTTAGTACTTTCAAGAGTAAAAATGATCTAACTTTAATCGACATAAATGTCCATGTATTTCACCTTTGCAGATAAAATGTTTGTACAGTGTGTATAATCCTATAACAACCAAAACAGTCCACAGAATCATCCCGCGAGATTTTGAATCCCCCCCCCCCCAGATCTTTTGATTGAGAAGTTCCCAGCTCATGGAGACGGCGTCTCTGGAGGCGTGGTGGTGTCTGTGGATGACATTCGTTTGGTGGATGGTTCATCGTTTGAATTGGCTTCTGACGGTGCCTTTCTCTTGGATACACTCTGGTCAGAGAGAGAAAAAAGAGATAAGATTAAACAAACTCAAAGTCAATTTTAACACCAGTCATTAAAAAGGAAGATAGAGACAATAACGTGAGCTGATTCTGTGAAATCCCAATATAATGAGGTGTAGCTTTAAGTGTATCTTGTTTCATTCAGTTACAGGTAGAATAATGATAATGTGGTATATTATTTAATATTAAGAAGAGAAAGCCAGCATATCCCATTGTGGATTACACACTTAGCGCATGCGACCTACGATTCCAGTACCTCATCCCTACCACTCCTCACTTAACACTCTCTCGCCACTATACTCACCCCATCTTCCCCACCCATAATACAATTACAGTAACAGTCTCGTGTCATCATTGCCTCGCTGGCACTGGTACATTGGTTTGTCTACATTGATACACTCAAAAGGTAACTTAACTGGTCTTTCTCCCAATCAGAAAGTTGTATCTCGAGATGGAAAGGTCAAAAGAAGGTCGTGCTTAAAAAAGAACGTTACGATGTCTCTTCTGCCAGCCAATGGAGTGACGAAGTTTTGAAACAACTTCTTCAGCAGTACGACTCTAATGACATTTACAATGCAGACAAGATGGGGCGCGACTACAATCAATGCTTCATGAACTTCACGATCACTATTCTTACAAACAATAATGTCGCATGTCGATGAAACATGAATAAAAAGAGAAATTAAACAATTAAAAAAATCCCCCAAAAAACACCAAAAAAAAAAGAAATAAAAAAAAAATCTTCTACAAAGTCTAATGTCTTGAATTTGAAAGTCCCAAGCCCAGAGTGGAAGGTCCTACATGAATGGTACCTACATGCAAAGATGGTGCAAAGATGCTATTTGTAGCTTCTCCACTTAATCAACACACTGACCTGAACTCCTGAGGGTGTGCGATTAAGTGGAGTCGACATTATATATATATAAGCTGATTTGATTGGAGGGCTGCCGTGTAAGGGCAAAAGTAAATATTGAGTATGGCCATTCATTTTTTTTTTTTTAATGGTTTATAAGTCCTTGGATTTGGATTTGATAGAAAACAAAGCAGTCTCACCAGTTGTGCTGGAGGGGCCATGCCATCGGAATTCGGGTACATCAATTTATTCGCCTTGACACGCATGTCGTCATCCTGGGGTAAACATTAAAAACAACATAACAATCTCATTCAAAAAGAGGATTTCAATTTTGACAGAGAGATATCTAGTATTGAAGAGGTCTTTGAATCCATTACATAAATAAAACACTGACAAAAGTCAGTGAGTTCTATCTGTATCTGTATGGTTGGCGCTGAAGAAACCAATGGTCTGGTTGTATTTCAGCGGCGTCCTCATTGGGCGTGGGCATGTTCTAAAATGACACATCTATTCTCAGAGTGTACTAAATGAAGAAGAATGCCTATCGATAACTTATACTCCAGAGACTCTCCGATCCCTCCAACCCGTGTCACCCCCACCACCCACTATTGACACATCGTTTATTAAAGTAAGAAAGAGGGGGAGAAAGGGAGGAATAAAAACAAAATTTAACAGACGGCCTTTTCGTCCATTTTTACCCTGTGTAGTGACAGGTAATGTAAGATCACTGAAAAATAAAATTGATGAACTGTTTTCACTGTGTCGTTTTAATAGTGACTATCGTCAAGCCTCCATAATAGCGTTAACAGAGACTTGGCTATCTCCTCACATACCATCATCATGTTTTAATATTGAACAATATTCACTATTTCGAGGAGATCGGACTAATGTAAATAAACGAACTGGGGGTGGGGTGTGCACATATATTAACAACAAATGGTGCCACCCCAATAACTGTCAGATAAAGAAAATGTATTGTGACGATTATATTGAATTTATTACTGTTTCGTCACGACCATATTACCTACCCCGGGAATATACTCATGTCATCATCATCAACGTCTACATTCCACCATCATCAGACAACACCACAGCGAAAAATATTTTGAGGAAAGAAATACAGGACATTCAAATTAAGTCACCCGATGCCGTATTGATGGTCACTGGCGATTTTAACCAATGTAACGATTTTACTCTCCCGGGACTTCATCAATACGTGGACTGCGAGACAAGGGACAAAAAAACATTAGATTTATTCCTGTGTAATATTAAAAATAGTTATAAATGTTTACCCCGTGCCCCATTAGTTTATCTGACCACTGCATGCTCTTGCTACTCCCCACCTACCGCCCTGTTTTTAAACGTGTAAAACCAGTAAAGAAAAGTGTACAGATCTGGAACGGAAGTGTGTGTGAAGATTTGCGTGGTTGTTTTGAATGCACTGACTGGAATGTTTTTATCGAATCATGTGATAGTGTGGATGAGCTGAATGACTGTGTGAGTGAGTATTTAAAATTCTGTGAACAGCTAGTGTCTTGTAAAAAAGAAATAAAATATTATCCTAACAACAAGCCTTGGATAACAAAAGATCTAAAACTTTTATTGAACCAAAAGAAAACTCTCTATACTAGTGGAAACAAAAAAGATCTGAAAACAAAACAAAAAGAGATAAAGAGGGTAATATCTAGTTGTAGAGACAAGTACAAAAATAAAATTGAAAAATGCTTTTCTTCTGGGGATATACGGGACACGTGGCGGGGGCTTAAAACTGCTGTGAACTATAATCCAAAGCCCACGATTATATCAGAAGATATCGAAATTGAAACTTTAAATAAATTTTATTCACGTTTCGACACAGCAAACAAATTTGATATTGAAAATGAAAAACATAAATTAGACAGGGCTTTGGAAGATGAAATGGCTGTTGAGGTCAGTGAAGAGGAAACGAGATTCGTATTTTCGAAACTAAACGAGAGGAAGGCTGCTGGGCCGGATGGATTGAAAGGAAAACTATTAAAAGAATGTGCCCACCAGCTTTCCCCCATTTATACACATATTTTTAACTGGTCCCTCCAATGCGTTTCAATCCCTGAAATTTGGAAAACTTCGAAAATTATTCCTGTTCCAAAAAAAGAAAAACTTGAAACTATGAACGATCTCAGACCTGTTGCACTGACTTCAATAGTCATGAAATCTTTAGAAAAACTTGTTCTTGTTAAAATTAGGAATCAGTTTATGCCATTGAGTGATAGTCATCAATTTGCTTACAAACCAGGACGTGGCGTAGAGGATGCCATTTTGCTGTTTACAAACAACATCTACAGGCATCTAGATCACGCTAGGAGCTATTGCAGATTGCTTTTTGCAGATTTTTCTTCAGCGTTCAATACAATGCAACCTCAGTTGGTTGTTCAAAGATTGACTAGTCTGAATTTAAACAAGTATATAATTGCTTGGGTGCTCGAATTTCTTACGGAGAGAGCACAATATGTTCAATTAGGGCAAAACAAATCTTCCTGTATAACTACAAATACTGGCGCTCCTCAAGGTTGTGTATTGTCCCCTGTATTATTCACAATATACACGAATGACTGTAGAAGTCAAAACCTGAGTGTACCTTTAATAAAGTTTGCAGATGACACCGCTCTTCAAGGCCTCATAACAAATGGCAACGAAGTGGCTTATAGGCAAGAAATTGATAGATTTGTGTCTTGGTGTGATGCCCACCACCTAGAGCTTAACATAAGCAAGACAAAGGAGCTAGTGATTGACTTTAGGAGAGTGAAGGAACCGATAGAACCGTTAAAATTAAAGGACCAATTCGTCCAGCGAGTTCCTCACTACAAATATCTTGGTGTAACGATTGATGACAGGCTCAAGTGGGATGAACACTTGAAAATAATTAGGCATAAGATGTGCAGACGTACATATTTTTTATCGAAACTCTCTCAGTTTAGAATAGATAAAACCCTCTGCACATTATTTTATAGAGCAGTAATCGAAAGTGTTTTGTCATTTTGTATAACAGCTTGGGGAGGCAATTGCTTAGCAGTGGAAAGGAACAAAATAAATTCAAATATTAAAAAATCCATTAAACGCTATATAAATGATGTTGACGATGTAGATCTTTTATACGAGAAATTTTGTATAAATAAAATAACTAAAATATTAAATGACCAGTATAATCCACTAAGACCATCAATTATTATGTCAGAAAGAAGTGGTCGCCCTTTCTCTATTTCAACGAAAACAGAGAGACACCGAAAATCTTTTCTGCCGTCCAGTATTAGGCTTTATAACAACAAGCAATAATCATTTTATATAATTATTTCTCATTTTTACTTTTTAAAAATATAAATATTAATTTATTAATTTATTTGTTTTGCAATCTTTTCAATTTTCAATTTATAGTGACAGTTTTAACTATTTTACAGTGTTGAAATTATTCATATTATAAAGCGCAGCTCTGGTTATAGAGCTGCTCCTTTTTTATATATATACATCCTATTTCCATTGTATTTTTATCTTATGTGTAAATTATAACACGTCTGTACAAAAAATTTCCTTTTTGGGATGCAATAAAGTATTATTATTATTATTATTATTATTATTATTATTATTATTATTATTATTATTATTATTATTAAACTGTCATCTGCATTTTTTGCCAAATTGGGACCTAAAAGTTGCCAAAATTTGCCCAAAAAAACCCCGAAATTTGCCAAAAAGACCAAAATTTGCCAAAAAATTTGCGGAGGAAAACTAAGCGTTTCAGTAAAAATTAACACACGATACAGAAAAAAAATTATAAAAAAGACAACATATGACATTTAAGGACTTGAGAAATGAAATGACTGTGATTAGCATTGTTACAAAGATTTTGAAGGATCATTATCCGTAGAGAGTAGCTTCCCTTGGTTTGGTCCCAGGCAAAGCTGCTACATTTCTCAAGTTTCGCACTTTTTTTTTCGTTATTTTGTTTTCGCTTCTTTTTTTCCCCTAAAATTTGCCACGCGATTTGCCAATTTTCCCAAAATTTGCCACGATTTGCCAATTTTGGGAAATTTGCCAAAATTTGCGGAACGCCCTGATATTTGCGGCCGCAAAAAATGCAGATGACAGATTAAATACAATGCTAGTCATCTTTCTAAGCATGGAGACTTACATTGCATCGTCACCCAGTTACTGTTCACAACTGAATGGATTTCTAAGGATACAGCAACCCTCTTCCTCCACACACGCACGCTCACATCATGTAACATATGATATAAGTATAAAGTTATCTTTCTCAACATATCAATAAAGAAAATGAACAATAAAGTTCCCAATGTTCATCATCAAGCAGAAATTTGTCTTAGTGTCTATTCCAATGGAAGACTGGAGTAACTCCTGTGTCAACCGCAGCGCAGATACGCAAATTGAGCTAGGGAGAGGTGGCTTGTTAAAGGTCAAGGCTGCATAACGGAATAGTCCACACTGCCCCCACCCCCTTAAGTCGTTATGGCAAGTCATAGTTTCTTCAAACTACGGTTTCCTTGAACGTTTTTGCGTGTCCTGAAGAGTTCAAGGAAACCATGATGGAGTGTATGTACCCAGCACATCCTAAAGACATTGTGAATTTTCCAATCACTTTGATCTTCTGATGTGCTCTTATTAGCAATTAATAAATTCTTTTCCTTCAGTCTTTAAGCATAACAATTTAACTCTCTCCTTACCATTAGTTATGATACAACCAGAATTTTTCTCATTCAGATTTCTTTTGTACCTATATCACAATATGATGCAATATTTTCATTATAGTTGTAAGAACTTAATGCTGTGTTGTAGAGGTCGTTTTGCTAAACAAAAGTTTGTATTAGTATGAACTTATTCCTCTTGAGTTAGAGTTCTAAAAAATATATAATTATGTAGGAAGGGTGTGAAATTTAGGGGAAAATCTGGAAAATGGTCGATAGAGAGAGATAGAAAGAGTTACAACCAGATCAGGCCCGTCTTATACAAGTTTTTAAAAAAAAATTAAGATTGATTTGTCTGAGGTTGCTTTCTAGTTCTTGTATGAACAGATTGTCAGATTGTCAGATTGTCAGATTGTCTTGCCAAGAAAGGCTTCACCAACAACAGTTTTATAGATGACCAAAAAAACAATAAGGGGAAATTATAAAAAAACTTGGTTTAATTCTTTCAGCACAGAGGTGAAATTCGCTTTTCTGTCATGAAATGACAGAAGGGCGATTAAGTCGGTTATAACCGTGTATAGGCATAATTTTTAAAATGCTGTAGCACCCATAGAAATACTAAAAACCTTACATGTTTGAATAAGTCCATACTTGAATATAGACAACACAAAATGTAACTGGATGTATTGTATGTGAAATGTCAGTGTTATGTCTTACATCATATAGGCCTATATATAAATATTTATAAATATCTGACGCTCAGTTTCATAGTTTTGATGTTAAAACTATATCATATAGTATGTGCAGTAGAATTCAGATATCACAAAGTCATGAGGACAAACAAATACAATTTTGATTCCTACCTTGAGCCAGGGATGATCGAGGACTTCTGCAAATGTTATTCTACTCTTAGGGTCGACAACCATCATCTTTTTCATCAGATCAATAGCTAATAGGAAATTGAAAGGAAACAATAAATTGTTAGTTTAAAAAAACGTAACAAGTTTATGAAAGTGAAAGACTGGTGAGGTGTATTTGGCTATACAGAGGGCTAGTGGCATTGTCCTGACTATTTTTGGATCTGCTCCCCATGTAGTGTTTGTCAGTTTTTTTAGGAGTAAATAGGAGGTTGTTTCTTGTGTTGAGAGAAGGACAGTGTTCAGTCTAATGTGATACTGAGGTACACAGTGAATGTGTAATGTGACACTGAGGTACACAGTGAATGTGTAATGTGACACTGAGGTACACAGTGAATGTGTAATGTGACACTGAGGTACACAGTGAATGTGTAATGTGACACTGAGGTACACAGTGAATGTGTAATGTGACACTGAGGTACACAGTGAATGTGTAATGTGACACTGAGGTACACAGTGAATGTGTAATGTGACACTGAGGTACACAGTGAATGTGTAATGTGACACTGAGGTACACAGTGAATGTGTAATGTGACACTGAGGTACACAGTGAATGTGTAATGTGACACTGAGGTACACAGTGAATGTGTAATGTGACACTGAGGTACACAGTGAATGTGTAATGTGACACTGAGGTACACAGTGAATGTGTAATGTGACACTGAGGTACACAGTGAATGTGTAATGTGACACTGAGGTACACAGTGAATGTGTAATGTGACACTGAGGTACACAGTGAATGTGTAATGTGACACTGAGGTACACAGTGAATGTGTAATGTGACACTGAGGTACACAGTGAATGTGTAATGTGACACTGAGGTACACAGTGAATGTGTAATGTGACACTGAGGTACACAGTGAATGTGTAATGTGACACTGAGGTATACACATGTGAAGTGTAATGTGACCTGAGTACACAGTGAATGTGTAATGTGACACTGAGGTACACAGTGAATGTGTAATGTGACACTGAGGTACACAGTGAATGTGTAATGTACACTGAGGTACACAGTGAATGTGTAGTACACTGAGTACACAGTATGGGAAGTGTAGTAAGGGTGATGGACACTGAGGTACACAGTGAATGTGTGAATGAGTACTAATGAGATGGTACACAGTGAATGTGTAATGTGACACTGAGGTACACAGTGAATGTGTAATGTGACACTGAGGTACACAGTGAATGTGTAATGTGACACTGAGGTACACAGTGAATGTGTAATGTGACACTGAGGTACACAGTGAATGTGTAATGTGACACTGAGGTACACAGTGAATGTGTAATGTGACACTGAGGTACACAGTGAATGTGTAATGTGACACTGAGGTACACAGTGTGAAATGAGTAGAATGTGACACTGAGGTACACAGTGAATGTGTAATGTGACACTGAGGTACACAGTGAATGTGTAATGTGACACTGAGTACACAGTGAATGTGTATGTGACCTGAGGTACACAGTGAATGTGTAATGTGACACTGAGGTACACAGTGAATGTGTAATGTGACACTGAGGTACACAGTGAATGTGTAATGTGACACTGAGGTACACAGTGAATGTGTAATGTGACACTGAGTACACAGTGAATGTGTAATGTGACACTGAGGTACACAGTGAATGTGTAATGTGACACTGAGGTACACAGTGAATGTGTAATGTGACACTGAGGTACACAGTGAATGTGTAATGTGACACTGAGGTACACAGTGAATGTGTAATGTGACACTGAGGTACACAGTGAATGTGTAATGTGACACTGAGGTACACAGTGAATGTGTAATGTGACACTGAGGTACACAGTGAATGTGTAATGTGACACTGAGGTACACAGTGAATGTGTAATGTGACACTGAGGTACACAGTGAATGTGTAATGTGACACTGAGGTACACAGTGAATGTGTAATGTGACACTGAGGTACACAGTGAATGTGTAATGTGACACTGAGGTACACAGTGAATGTGTAATGTGACACTGAGGTACACAGTGAATGTGTAATGTGACACTGAGGTACACAGTGAATGTGTAATGTGACACTGAGGTACACAGTGAATGTGTAATGTGACACTGAGGTACACAGTGAATGTGTAATGTGACACTGAGGTACACAGTGAATGTGTAATGTGACACTGAGGTACACAGTGAATGTGTAATGTGACACTGAGGTACACAGTGAATGTGTAATGTGACACTGAGGTACACAGTGAATGTGTAATGTGACACTGAGGTACACAGTGAATGTGTAATGTGACACTGAGGTACACAGTGAATGTGTAATGTGACACTGAGGTACACAGTGAATGTGTAATGTGACACTGAGGTACACAGTGAATGTGTAATGTGACACTGAGGTACACAGTGAATGGTAATGTGACACTGAGGTACACAGTGAATGTGTAATGTGACACTGAGGTACACAGTGAATGTGTAATGTGACACTGAGGTACACAGTGAATGTGTAATGTGACACTGAGGTACACAGTGAATGTGTAATGTGACACTGAGGTACACAGTGAATGTGTAATGTGACAATGAGGTACACAGTGAATGTGTAATGTGACACTGAGGTACACAGTGAATGTGTAATGTGACACTGAGGTACACAGTGAATGTGTAATGTGACACTGAGGTACACAGTGAATGTGTAATGTGACACTGAGGTACACAGTGAATGTGTAATGTGACACTGAGGTACACAGTGAAAAAGTGTAAATGGGACAATTGAGGTACACAGTGAATGTGTAATGTACACTGAGGTACACAGTGAATGTGTAATGTGACACTGAGGTACACAGTGAATGTGTAATGTGAACACTGAGGTAACATGAATGTGTAATGTGACACTGAGGTCACAGTGAATTGTAATGTGACACTGAGGTACACAGTGAATTGTAATGTGACACTGAGGTACAAGTGAATGTGAATGTGACACTGAGTACACAGTGAATGTGTAATGTACACTGAGGTAACAGTGAAGTGTAATGTGACACTGAGGTACACAGTGAATGTGTAATGTGACACTGAGGACACAGTGAATGTGTAATGTGACACTGAGGTACACAGTGAATGTGTAATGGACACTGAGGTACACAGTGAATGTGTAAGTGACACTGAGGTACACAGTGAAGTGTAATGTGACACTGAGGGTACACAGTGAATGTGTAATGTGACACTGAGTACACAGTGAATTGTAATGTGACATGAGGTACACAGTGAATGTGTATGGACACTGAGGTAACGTAATGGTAAGTGAATGAGGTAACATGAATGTAATGTGACACTGAGGTACAAGTGAAGAATGTGACACTGAGGTACACGTGAAGTGTAATGTGAACTGAGGTACACAGTGAATGTGTAATGTGACAGAGTACACAGTGAAGTGAATGTGACACTGAGGACAAGTGAATGTGAATGTGACATGAGAACAGGAATGTGTAATGTGACACTGAGGTACACATGAATGTGTATGTGACACTGAGGTACACAGTGAATGTGAATGGACACGAGGTACCATGAAGTTATGTGACACTGAGTACACAGTGAATGTGTAATGGACACGAGTACACAGTGAATGTGTATGTGACACGAGGTACACATGAATGTGTATTGACACGAGTACACAGGAATGTGTAATTACACTGAGGTACACAGTGAATGTGTAATGACATGAGGTACACAGTGAAGGAATGTGACCTAGTACACATGAAGTGAATGTGACACGGTACACGTAAGTGAATGTACTGAGACACAGTGAATGTTAAGTACACTGAGACCAGTGAGTTAATGACACTGAGTACACAGTATGTGATGACCTGAGTAGAAAGAGGTACACAGTAGTAGTGACACGACACAGTGATGTTTGTACACTGAGTAACAGTGAAGGTATGACACAGAAGAATGGACAGACACAGAAGGATGTGATGACACAAGATGATGAAAGGAAGTGATGTGATGGACACAGTGAGTGTAATGTACACTGAGACAGTGTGTAATGACACTGAGGTACACATGAATTGCGAAGGAGTTGTGACACTGAGTACACAGTAATGTTATGACACTGAGGTACACGGAATGTAATGTGAACGAGTACACAGAAGTGTATGACACTGGGTACACATGAAGATGGCAGAGACACATATGTGTATCACTGAGCACGAATGTAATGTGACCTGAGTACACAGTGATGTTAATGGACACTGAGACACAGTGATGTGTAATGTACTGAGTACCAGTGAATGGTATGGACCGGGACACAGGAATGTGTAATGTGAACTGAGTACCGATGTGTATGTGACCGAGTACACATGATTGTATGTGACTGACACAGTGAGTAATACACGAGACACAGTATGTGAATGTCACGAGTACACAGAAGTGTAATTGACCTATACACAGTGATGTAATACACGAGTACACAGTAATACCGAGTACACAGAATGGTAATGTGACACTGAGACTGGTGTAGGCACGACCGGGGTTTGAGACCATGAATGAGTGAACAGTGAATGTTATTAATGAGTCACAGATTATTCAAATAATAAGACACTGAGTAACTGAATTGAAGTGAATGAGACAGTGAATGTAATGGACACTGAGACACTATAATGACACGAGTACACAGGAAGTGAGTGACAGAGACAGTGATTAATGTGCACAGGTACATAAGTATTACACGAGACACAGTATTGTATGACACGAGTACACGAATAATGCACTGAGTACACAGTGAGGTAGGACACGAGGACACAGTGAATTGAAGTGACACTGATCACTGAATGTTAATACACGAGTCACGAGTATACAGAGCCAGGAATTGAATGTGACACGAGGTACACATGAATGGTAATGACACGAGGACACAGGAAGTGTAATGGACAGGGTCCAGTGATTGAATTGACACTGTACACGGAATGTAATGCACGAGACAATAATTGTAATTACCGGGTACACAGGAATGTGAATTACACTAGTACACAGTGAATGAATGACTGGACAGATTAATGACACGGGACACAGGAATGGAATGACACAGGAACAAGTGTAATGAACGAGACATGATGTGAATGTGACACGAGGTACCTGAATTTAATGGACCGAGACACATGAATGATGTGACACTGAGTCACTGAAGAATGTACTAGAACATGAATGTGTAATACACGAGTCACATGAGTGTATGGACACGAGACGGATGTATGCCTGTACACAGGAATGTAGTGCACTAGACCAATGGTATGTACACTGAGTACCAGAAGGTAAGTGACCTGGACACAGAATGTTATGTACTGAGGTACAATGAATGTGATGTGACACGAGACACAGTGAATGGAATGACCGAGTACACATGAATGGATGCACGAGTAACAAGTGAATGTGTAATTACACGAGGACACGTGAATGGTAATGACACTGAGTCACGAATGTGAGGACACGGTCACATGAATGAATGGACGGGAACATGAATTTAATTACACGAGTACCATGAATGTATGACACGAGGTACCAGTATTAATGCACGAGACCAAATTAATGTACACGAGACACATGATGGTAATGTACACTGAGGACACAGGAATTGAATGTACACTGAGTACACTATTATGTGACACGATACAAGTGAATGTTATTGACATGGACACAGAGTGAATGACTGAGGACCAGTGATGTGTAATTACACGGTACACAGTAAGGTAAGGACCTGAGGTAACGTAATGGTAATGTGACATGAGTACACAGAATTGAATGACACTGAGACAAGAAGGTAATTCCGAGTACACATGTTAATTGCGAGGACACAGCAAGTGTGATGTCCTAGTGAGTATGTGACACGTACACAGTATGGTAGTGACACGAGGACACGTAATGTGAATGACACTGAGTACATATGTGTAATGCACGAGACACATAATGTATGTACACTGAGTACCAGTGATTGTAATGAACGGTACACTGAATGTGTATGTGACACTGAGGTACACAGTGAATGTGTATGACCTGAGGTACACAGAATGTGTAATTGACACGAGGTACACAGTGATGTTAATGTGACAGAGTACACATGAATGTTAATGTACACGAGGTACACATGAATGTATGTACACTGAGACACATGAATGTTAAGTGACACTGAGTACACAGTGAATGTGTAAGTGACACTGAGGTACACAGTGAATGTGTAATGTGACACTGAGGTACACAGTGATGTGTATGTGACACTGGTACACATGAATGTTAATGTGACACGAGTACACAGTGAATTGTAATGTGACATGAGACACAGGATTGTAATGTGACACTGAGGTACACAGTAATGTATGTACTGAGGTACACAGGAATGGTAAGTGCAGAGTACACGTGAATGTAATGAGGTACAAGGAATGTGAATTGCACGAGGTACACAGTGAATGTGTAATGTGACACTGAGGTACACAGTGATGTGATGTGACACGAGGTACCAGTGAATGTGTAATTGACATGAGTACACATAATTATGTGACCTGATACCGTGAATGTGAATGTGACACTGGTACCGAATGTGTAATGTGACACGAGGTACACATGAATGTGTAATGTGACACTGAGGTACACAGTGAATGTGTAATGTGACACTGAGGTACACAGTGAATGTGTAATGTGACACTGAGGTACACAGTGAATGTGTAATGTGACACTGAGGTACACAGTGAATGTGTAATGTGACACGAGGTACACAGTGAATGTGTAATGTGACACTGAGGTACACAGTGAATGTGTAATGTGACACTGAGGTACACAGTGAATGTGTAATGTGACACTGAGGTACACAGTGAATGTGTAATGTGACACTGAGGTACACAGTGAATGTGTAATGTGACACTGAGGTACACAGTGAATGTGTAATGTGACACTGAGGTACACAGTGAATGTGTAATGTGACACTGAGGTACACAGTGAATGTGTAATGTGACACTGAGGTACACAGTGAATGTGTAATGTGACACTGAGGTACACAGTGAATGTGTAATGTGACACTGAGGTACACAGTGAATGTGTAATGTGACACTGAGGTACACAGTGAATGTGAATGTGACACTGAGGTACACAGTGAATGTGTAATGTGACACTGAGGTACACAGTGAATGTGTAATGTGACACTGAGGTACACAGTGAATGTGTAATGTGACACTGAGGTACACAGTGAATGTGTAATGTGACACTGAGGTACACAGTGAATGTTAATGTGACACTGAGGTACACAGTGAATGTGTAATGTGACACTGAGGTACACAGTGAATGTGTAATGTGACACAGGTACACAGTGAATGTGTAATGTGACACTGACATCAGTGAATGTGTAATGGACACTGAGTACACTGAGTAAGTGAATGTGTAATGTGAACTGAGGTACACAGTGAATTGTAAGGACACAGGAAGAATGTGACAAGGTACAAGTGAATGAATGGACATGAGGTACACAGTGAATTGTAAGTGACACTGAGGTACACAGTGAATGGTACACGAGGCAAGTAATGTGAAATGTGACACTGAGGTACACAGTGAATTGTGACAGGTAAGGAATGTGAAGTGAATGAACAGTACAGTGAATGTAAGTGACATTGAGGTACACAGTGAATGTGTAATGTGACACTGAGGTACACAGTGAATTGTAATGTGACACTGAGTACACAGTGAATGGTAATGACACTGAGGTACAGTGAATGTGTAATGTGACACTGAGGTACACAGTGAATTGTAATGTGACACTGAGGTAACAGTGAATGTAAGTGACACTGAGGTACACAGTGAATGTAAGTGACTGAGGTACGGAATGTGTAATGGACACTGAGGTACAAGTGAATGTTAATGACATGAGGTAACAGTGAATGTGTAATGGACATGAGGTACACAGTGAATGTGTAATGTGACACTGAGTACACAGTGAATGTGTAATGTGACACAGAAGGAATGTAATGTGACATGAGGTACAGGAATGGGTAACAGTGAATGTGTACATAGTAAGTACATGAGGTACACTGAGTAATGTATAATGTGACACGTAATGTTAATGTGAATGGACACGGGAGCATGGAATGTATGACATGATGGTAAGACAGAGGGTAATGTATCACTGAGGTACACTGAATGTTAATGTGAACTGAGGTACACAGTGAATGTTAATGGACACTGAGGTACACAGTGAATGTGTAATGTGACACTGAGGTACACAGTGAATGTGTAGTGACACTGAGGTACACAGTGTAATGTGACACTGAGTACACAGTGAATGTGTATGACATGGTAAGTGAATGTGTATACACTGAGTACAGTGACAGGTAATTGAATGAGTAACATGAGTAATGTGACACTGTGATACATGAAGTGTAATGGCACTGGAACAGTAATGTGTAATGTGACAGGGTACACAGTAATGTGTAATGGACACTAGGTACACAGTGAATGTGTAATGTGACACTGAGTAACAGTGAATGTGAATGTGACCACTGAGGTAACAGTGAATGTGTAATGTACACTGAGGTACACAGTGAATTGAATGGACTGAGGTCACATGAATGTGAATGTGAATGAGGTACAAGGAATGTGAAGTATGAGGTACAAGTGAATGTGTAATGTGACACTGAGACATGAATGTGTAATGTGACACTGAGGTACACAGTGAATGTTAATGTGACACTGAGGTACACAGTGAAGTGTAATGGACACTGAAGGTAAGTGAATGTGTAAGTACATGGGTACCAGTGAATTTAATGTGACACTGATACAGTGATGTAATGTGACACTGAGGTACACAGTGAATGTGTAATGTGACACTGAGGTAACAGTGAATGTGAATGTGAACTGAGTACACAGGAATGTGTAATGTGACATGAGGTCACAGTGAATGGTAATCAGATGAATGGTGACACTGAGAGTTAATGTGAATGTAACGTAATGTGTAATGTGACACTGAGGTACACAGTGAATTGTAATGTGACAGGTACACAGTGAATGTAATGTAACAGAGGTAGGAATGTGTAAGGACACTGAGGACACAGTGAATGTTAATGTGACACTGAGGTCAAGTGAATGTGTAATGTGACACTGAGGTACACAGTGAATGTGTAATGTGACACAGGTCACATGTAAGTGTAAGTGACACTGAGTAACAGTGAATGTAAGTGAATGAGGTAACAGGAAGGTAAGTGAATGAGTAGGTAACAGTGAATGTAAGTGAATGGTAATGATGAGTAAATGAATTGTAATGGTACATGAGGTAAGTGAATTAGTACAGTGAATGTGTAATGTGAATGTGTATTGTAATGTAACGGAACAGAATGTGTAATGTGACATGAGGTACACAGGAATGTAATGTGACACTGAGTAACGTGAATGGTATGAATGAGAGTAACGTGAATGTGTAATGACATGGTACACATAATGGTAATGGACAAGGTACAAGTGAATGTGAATGAGAGGTACACAGTGAATGTGTAAGTGAACAGAGGTAACATGAAGGTAAGTGAATGTGTACACAGAAGTGAATGTGAATGTGACACTGAGGTAGTAACAGTGAATGTAATGGCATGATGGAACGAGGCACAGTAATGTGTAATGTACACTGAGGACACAGTGAATGTAATGTGAACTGAGGTACACAGTGAATGGTAATGTGACACTGAGGTACACAGTGAATGTGTAATGTGACACTGAGGACACAGTGAATGTGTAATGTGAACTGAGACACAGTGAATATGAATGAGGTACCAGTGAATGGTAAGTGACACTAGTACAGTGAATTGTAATGTGACACTGAGGTACAGTAATGGAATGCAGAGGTACACAGTGAATTGTAATGTGCATGAGGTACACAGTGAAGTGAATGTGACAATGAGGAATGTAAGTGAATTGTAATGTGACACTGAGGTACAGTGAATGTGTAATGTGACACTGAGGTACACAGTGAATGTGTAATGTGACACAGACACAGTGAATGGTAATGTGACACTGAGTACACAGTGAATGTGAATGTGACACTGAGGTAACAGTATGATGTGAATGTGACCGAGCATGTGGTAATGTGAACTGAGGTAACAGTGAATGTGTAAGTACACGGGACACATGAATGTGTAATGACACTGAGGTACAAGTGAATGTTAACAGGTAACAGTGAATGTGAATGGACTGAGGTACACAGTAATGTAATTGAATAGGTACAGTGAATGTGTAATGAATGAGGTAACAGTGAAGTGTAATACACGGTACAAGTGTAATGGACACTGAGTACAGTGAATGTAATGTGACACTGAGGTAAATGATAGTAATGTGAATGTACACAGTGAGGTCACAGTGAATGTGTAAGTGAATGAGTCAAGTGAATGTGTAATGTGAAGTTAAGTGAAATGGTAGAGGTAAGTAATGTGAATGGAACTGAGTACAGTGAACTGGTAATGAATGGTAAGTAGTAACTGGAAGTACACAGTAATGTGTAATGTGACACTGAGTACACAGTGTGGTAATGTGACACTGAGGACCAGTGAATGTGTAATGTGACACTGAGGTAACAGTGAATGTGTAATGTGACACTGAGGTACACAGTGAATGTGTAATGGACACTGAGGTACACGTAATGTGTAATGTGACACGAGGTACACAGTGAATGGTAATGTGACAGAGGTACACAGTAATGTGTAATGTGACAGAGGTACACAGTGAATGTGTAATGACACTGAGGTACACGTGAATGTGTAATGTGACACTGAGGTACACAGTGAATGTGTAATGTGACACTGAGGTACACAGTAATGTGTAAGTGACACTGAGGTACACAGTGAATGTGTAATGTGACACTGAGGTACACATGAATTGTAATGTAACTGAGGTACAGAAGAAGTGAATGAGGTAAGTGAATGGTAGTGAACTGGACGTGAAGTGAAGTAATGGGACACAGTGAATGTTAATGTGACACTGGGTACACAGTGAAGTGTAATGTAACTGAGGTACACGTGAATGGTAAGTGAATGAGGACACAGTGAATGTGAATGTAACACAGGAATGTGAATGTGACACTGAGGTACACAGTGAATGTGTAATGACACTGAGGTACACAGTGAATGTGTAATGTGACACTGAGTACACAGTGAATGTGTAATGTAACACTGAGGTAACAGTATGTGTAATGTGAACTGAGGTACACAGTGAAGTGAATGTGACACTGAGGTAACAGTGAATGTGTAATGTGACACTGAGGTACACAGTGAATGTGTAATGTGACACTGAGGTACACAGTGATGGTAATGTGACACTGAGGTACACAGTGAATGTGTAATGTGACACGAGTAACAGTGATGTAATGTGACACTGAGGTACACAGTGAATGTGTAAGTGAACTGAGGTACACAGTGAATGTGTAATGTGACACTGAGGTACACAGTGAATGTGTAATGACACTGAGGTACACAGTGAATGTGTAATGTGACACTGAGGTACACAGTGAATGTGTAATGTGACACTGAGGTACACATGAATGTGAATGGACATGAGTACGTAATGTTAAGTGACCTGAGTACCAGAATGTATGTGACCTATACCAGTGATCACAGTGAATGTGTAATGTGACACTGAGGTACACAGTGATGTAATGTGGTACGAATGTGAACACTGAGGTACACAGTGAATGTGTAATGTGACACTGAGGTACACAGTGAATGTGTAATGTGACACTGAGGTACACAGTGAATGTGTAATGTGACACTGAGGTACACAGTGAATGTGTAATGTGACACTGAGGTACACAGTGAATGTGTAATGTGACACTGAGGTACACAGTGAATGTGTAATGTGACACTGAGGTACACAGTGAATGTGTAATGTGACACTGAGGTACACAGTGAATGTGTAATGTGACACTGAGGTACACAGTGAATGTGTAATGTGACACTGAGGTACACAGTGAATGTGTAATGTGACACTGAGGTACACAGTGAATGTGTAATGTGACACTGAGGTACACAGTGAATGTGTAATGTGACACTGAGGTACACAGTGAATGTGTAATGTGACACTGAGGTACACAGTGAATGTGTAATGTGACACTGAGGTACACAGTGAATGTGTAATGTGACACTGAGGTACACAGTGAATGTGTAATGTGACACTGAGGTACACAGTGAATGTGTAATGTGACACTGAGGTACACAGTGAATGTGTAATGTGACACTGAGGTACACAGTGAATGTGTAATGTGACACTGAGGTACACAGTGAATGTGTAATGTGACACTGAGGTACACAGTGAATGTGTAATGTGACACTGAGGTACACAGTGAATGTGTAATGTGACACTGAGGTACACAGTGAATGTGTAATGTGACACTGAGGTACACAGTGAATGTGTAATGTGACACTGAGGTACACAGTGAATGTGTAATGTGACACTGAGGTACACAGTGAATGTGTAATGTGACACTGAGGTACACAGTGAATGTGTAATGTGACACTGAGGTACACAGTGAATGTGTAATGTGACACTGAGGTACACAGTGAATGTGTAATGTGACACTGAGGTACACAGTGAATGTGTAATGTGACACTGAGGTACACAGTGAATGTGTAATGTGACACTGAGGTACACAGTGAATGTGTAATGTGACACTGAGGTACACAGTGAATGTGTAATGTGACACTGAGGTACACAGTGAATGTGTAATGTGACACTGAGGTACACAGTGAATGTGTAATGTGACACTGAGGTACACAGTGAATGTGTAATGTGACACTGAGGTACACAGTGAATGTGTAATGTGACACTGAGGTACACAGTGAATGTGTAATGTGACACTGAGGTACACAGTGAATGTGTAATGTGACACTGAGGTACACAGTGAATGTGTAATGTGACACTGAGGTACACAGTGAATGTGTAATGTGACACTGAGGTACACAGTGAATGTGTAATGTGACACTGAGGTACACAGTGAATGTGTAATGTGACACTGAGGTACACAGTGAATGTAGTAAATGTAGACACTGAGGTACACAGTGAATGTGTAATGTGACACTGAGGTACACAGTGAATGTGTAATGTGACACTGAGGTACACAGTGAATGTGTAATGTGACACTGAGGTACACAGTGAATGTGTAATGTGACACTGAGGTACACAGTGAATGTGTAATGTGACACTGAGGTACACAGTGAATGTGTAATGTGACACTGAGGTACACAGTGAATGTGTAATGTGACACTGAGGTACACAGTGAATGTGTAATGTGACACTGAGGTACACAGTGAATGTGTAATGTGACACTGAGGTACACAGTGAATGTGTAATGTGACACTGAGGTACACAGTGAATGTGTAATGTGACACTGAGGTACACAGTGAATGTGTAATGTGACACTGAGGTACACAGTGAATGTGTAATGTGACACTGAGGTACACAGTGAATGTGTAATGTGACACTGAGGTACACAGTGAATGTGTAATGTGACACTGAGGTACACAGTGAATGTGTAATGTGACACTGAGGTACACAGTGAATGTGTAATGTGACACTGAGGTACACAGTGAATGGTAATGTGACACTGAGGTACACAGTGAATGTGTAATGTGACACTGAGGTACACAGTGAATGTGTAATGTGACACTGAGGTACACAGTGAATGTGTAATGTGACACTGAGGTACACAGTGAATGTGTATGACATGGGACACAGTGAATGTGAATGTGCATGAGGTACACAGTGAATGTGTAATGTGACACTGAGGTACACAGTGGAATGTGTAAATTGTGACACTGAGGTACACAGTGAATGTGTAATGTGACACTGAGTACACAGTGAATGAGAATGTGAACACTGAGGTACACAGTGAATGTGTAATGTGACACTGAGGTACACAGTGAATGTGTAATGTGACACGAGGTACACAGTGAATGTGTAATGTGACACTGAGGTACACAGTGAATGTGTAATGTGACACTGAGGTACACAGTGAATGTGTAATGTGACACTGAGGTACACAGTGAATGTGTAATGTGACACTGAGGTACACAGTGAATGTGTAATGTGACACTGAGGTACACAGTGAATGTGTAATGTGACACTGAGGTACACAGTGAATGTGTAATGTGACACTGAGGTACACAGTGAATGTGTAATGTGACACTGAGGTACACAGTGAATGTGTAATGTGACACTGAGACCAGTGATGTAATTGACACGGTACACAGTGAATGTGTAATGTGACACTGAGGTACACAGTGAATGTGTAATGTGACACTGAGGTACACAGTGAATGTGTAATGTGACACTGAGGTACACAGTGAATGTGTAATGTGACACTGAGGTACACAGTGAATGTGTAATGTGACACTGAGGTACACAGTGAATGTGTAATGTGACACTGAGGTACACAGTGAATGTGTAATGTGACACTGAGGTACACAGTGAATGTGTAATGTGACACTGAGGTACACAGTGAATGTGTAATGTGACACTGAGGTACACAGTGAATGTGTAATGTGACACTGAGGTACACAGTGAATGTGTAATGTGACACTGAGGTACACAGTGAATGTGTAATGTGACACTGAGGTACACAGTGAATGTGTAATGTGACACTGAGGTACACAGTGAATGTGTAATGTGACACTAGTACACAAATGTGTAAGTACACTGAGTACACAGTGAATGTGTAATGTGACACTGAGGTACACAGTGAATGTTGTAATGGACACTGAGTACACAGTGAATGTGTAATGTGACACTGAGGTACACAGTGAATGTGTAATGTGACACTGAGGTACACAGTGAATGTGTAATGTGACACTGAGGTACACAGTGAATGTGTAATGTGACACTGAGGTACACAGTGAATGTGTAATGTGACACTGAGGTACACAGTGAATGTGTAATGTGACACTGAGGTACACAGTGAATGTGTAATGTGACACTGAGGTACACAGTGAATGTGTAATGTGACACTGAGGTACACAGTGAATGTGTAATGTGACACTGAGGTACACAGTGAATGTGTAATGTGACACTGAGGTACACAGTGAATGTGTAATGTGACACTGAGGTACACAGTGAATGTCTTGTGTTCCCATTCCAGATGTTCAATTTCCTGTTGACTTGGCAGTTTTTTTTTTAATGGAAGGCACACACTTGAGTTTATCCTGGGTTGGCATTTAGTGAGGTCTTTAAATAATACTCAGAGAGTGTCTTCAGGGCGTCTGTTAGTCTCTCCTCAATGGCCTTGAAATCAGAGACCCAGGATACAAGACAGATCATCAGCATATTGAAACCTCCAGATGTTCTTGAATTCAGGTTGGTCGTTGGCATAATTGTTGGAAAGGATAGGTGCAAGTACCGATCCTTGAGGGAGTCTGTTCTTTTGTGATCTCCATCTGCTTGTCTTTCCATCCATTTCCACAAAAAAAAGAATGGTTTGACAAAAGGGATTTTATTATTGCAACTAATTTTGTGTTACGAGTTAACCTTGCAACCTTTAGGAGCAGTTTATTGTGATTTACTGTTTTACTGATTTACATAGGCAGCTGTCAGGTCTACGAACACAGCCCCTGTAATTTGTTTGTTGTCATAACCATCTTCGATGTATTGTGTCAAGTTCAGGAGTTGGTCACAGAATGATCGTCCAGGGCAGAAACCAGTTTGGTCAGGTGACAGATGTTCTTCTACTGGTTGGGAAATCCTGGCTAGTATCGTGCACTGACATATCTTGTACGAGGGGGCATCCTTTTACCACCCTGACCATGGAATAGTTGTAGTTGGTGTAGCAAGTGTCCACATTGCATCCCTGATTGCTACAACACGTACAACACCAATCATCATCACTACTACTACTAGTACTCCACCACCAACACCATATTATCATTGCTACTACAATCACCAAAACAACACGATCACTACTACCACTACCACGAATCACCACTACCACCATAAAATCATCATCGTCACTACTGCTATTACCACAATTATCACCTCACACTACATCATCATCACTACTACCACAATCACCACCACCACCACCACCATGCAATCATCACCACTACTACTACTCTACCATTACTGCAACCACCAACACCACATCATCATCACTACCACCACTGCAACAAACACTACCATAACATCATCATCATTAAAGCACAATTTTACATCTGAAAATCAATAGTGACAGGCAAAAACAATACATGAGGTAAACAAAAGTAAATAAAATTATCATTACTTTGTACTGCAATCACGGGACTATAGTCTGATGTATTTTACACCTTCAATATAAAAGAGTTCCTACAGCCCAGGGAGGATTTCAATACTATTTCCAAATACGGAATCAATATGGCCGGCTATAGCCAGTTCAATACTGTGTAGGTTAAAAAACCCTGTCATAACCAGGTGCCTGTTATCTGTTATAATGAAGTTCCACTGTTTTATCATTATAACTGTTACAGCAGTTTTATCATTGCCTTCATTACCTGTTACACCAGTTTTATCATTGCCTTCATTACCTGTTTCTGAGACGTCTTTCCAATATTTATTTGGGAATGAGTAATGTCCTCCCATTATTTGCTTCGGCAAGTCCATGTCCGTGCGTTCATCCGAAAATGGCGGGTATCCCGATAACCTTGATCATGAAAATAAAAATACAAAAAAAATTTCAGTCACCACTTGGAGGAATTTGAATGTTGCGGTAATGGTGATAGTGATAGTTATAATGATGATCTTGTGGTAGTGGTGGTTGTAATAGTGATAGCACTGGTGATGATATAGTGGTGGTGGTGGTAGGTATGATATGGTGGTGGTTGTAGTATTGGTGGTAGGGATGTGGTGGTAGTTGTAGTAGTAGGGGTGGTAGGGATAATGATGTGGTGGTTGTTGTAGTATTTGTGGTAGGGATGATGATGTGGTGGTGGTTGTAGTATTTGTGGTAGGGATGTGGTGGTAGTTGTAGTAGTAGGGGTGGTAGGGATGATGATGTGGTGGTTGTTGTAGTATTTGTGGTAGGGATGATGATGTGGCGCTGGTTGTTGTAGTAGTAGTAGTGGTGGCAGGGATGATGATGTGGTGGTTGTTGTAGTAGTAGTGGTAGTAGGGATGATGATGATGTGGTGGTTGTAATAGTAGTGGTAGAGATGATGTGGTGGTTGTTGTAGTAGTAGTGGCTGTGGTAGGAATAATGATGTGGTGGTTGTTGCAGTAGTAGTGGTAGTAGGGATGATGATGATGTGGTGGTTGTAATAGTAGTGGTAGAGATGATGTGGTGGTTGTTGTAGTAGTAGTGGCTGTGGTAGGAATAATGATGTGGTGGTTGTTGTAGTAGTAGTGGCTGTGGTAGAAATAATGATGTGGTGGTGGTTAAAATTGTAGTGGTAGGGATGTTGATGTAACGGTTGTGGTGGGTCTTTTTTACATTTCAGAGAACTCCTAAATCCACCTGACACAAGCCTGGAAATAGAACCAGCCAAAACAAGGTTAGATGTAAAGATTCAACAACCCTATCTAGAATAGATAATTACAAAGCATGAAAGGGAATGAAAAAAGGAAAACTCCAGGACCAGATGGTGTGACCCCCCCCCCCCCCCCCCCCCCGAGGCCTTTAAAACGAATTTAAACACCACAGTGGACAAGTTGCACCCTCTTTCAAAAAAATATGGAGTCAAAACCAAATACCTTCAGATTGGAAGAAAGGGTATGTTTTCAAGCTCCTTAAAAAGGGAGACCTCCGGGATTGTAAGAACTGGCAGGGCATTATACTCCTCAGAATATACAACACTAACGTAAAAGCAGTTCTTCTGTATGGCTCAGAAACATGGAGAGTCAACAACAGTCCTTGTAAAAAACGTCAAACCTTCAAACATGTTTTGGAAACATACTCGATATCAGGTGGCCTGAGAAAATCAGTGATAAAGACTTGTGGTTAAAAGTTGGACAAGAGGAAATCACCAAACAAATCTCAACACGAAAATGGAAATGGAAATGGATTGTTGACAATTTCAGAAAACCAAAAACAGACATTGTGAGACAAGCTGTGGACTGGAACCTTGAGGGAAAAAAGGAAGGTTGGGAGGCCAAAGAAAACATGGAGAAGATTCTGTGAGGAAGAGGTGAAGTTGGTTGGAATATCCTGACGAGAGACAAAGGAGAAGAAGACACATAATTTAATATGTAGGAGATTTTCCACAAGGATTGTAAAGGGTTAAACAATGACATTAACCGATAAGGCCCCGTATCGCCTCCTTCCACCCGCTAGTATGTGGCCCCAAGCCGCCCGCTACCGGCCGCTATAAAATGTGTACTGAACCACTACATAAATAGCTATTTCTACATTTCCGCCTATGATATCAGTGAGTATCGATACAATAAATCGAAGCAGAAGAATTTGCCCGTTTTTTTGCTCTTTAAAGCATGTAATGGTAATGGAACTATGATTTTTTGAAAACGAAAGTAGTTTTCTCTTCAATTTGTCAACAATGGCATTCAATTATCTCAATCGCCTCATTAGTGAGCCCCATTTTAATGAAAATTTGACTGATAATGTTGCTGAAGAAGCTGGTTTAGATGATGAAAGTGACATAGAAGCCGATTTTGATGAAATTGACCATGGAGATGATGCAGGTGAAGGTCAAGAGAGTGAAATTGATGATGACGATGTGAGTAGTGATGAACGTGATTTTACTTGGACTGATCAGCTCAGAGATATCGAAATGGGTATCTTTACACATCGTAAAGGCCCTATTCTGACTGATTTGGATCTTTCTCATGACAGTACACCCATGGAGTTTGTTGATTTGTTCTTGCCACCTTCTTTCTATGAACTTATTACTACTCAAACCAACCTCTATGCACAACAAAGAAATGCTCCAGAATCAATGTCAGCTATATCAGAGGATGACATTCGAATCTTCCTTTACATAAACATGATGTTTGGCATACACAAAATGCCTGGATTCAAATGTTATTGGTCAACTGATCCACTGCTAGGTGTACCATGTGTCTCTCAAGCCATGTCAAGGAACCGATATGAGGAGATTAGCCAGTATATTCACCTTGCCGACAGCACGGCTGCGATTCCACGTGGACAACAGGGTTATGATCCCCTCTACAAGATTCGTCCCATGATAAACATTGTTTTGAACGCTTCTCAGAAACACTACTACCCTGGTCCTGCCTTGTCTTTTGATGAGGCAATGATTCCTTTTACAGGTCGCCTTTTTTTAAAACAGTATATCAAAGGCAAGCCAAATCCCTGGGGAGTCAAAGTTTGGTGTTGCGCCGACCCTTCGAATGATTATTTATGTAACTTCTCCTTCTACACAGGGAAGGAAAACCACCCTTTGGACAAAGGACTCGGACATCATGTTGTTTGGTCTCTAGGCCAGAATTACCTTGACAGATATCACCATTTTTTTTACGACAACTTCTTTTCTTCGGTTCAGTTTGCATATGACCTCCATGAACGGGACACATACTGTTGCGGGACAATTCGGCCAAACAGAAGATTCTGGCCAAAGGATTTAAAGAAAATTGTGCTGAGCAACGGCGAGACCAAATTCAGACAATGTGGTGATCTTTTGGCATGTGTGTGGAAGGATAAGAGGCAGATAAATATTCTATCAACGGACAGTTCACCCAACTGTCAGCGCACCGAGCGACGCACCAAAGATGGAGTCGTTAGCAAGGACATTCCTTCCGCTGTTGTTAACTACAATTCAAACATGGGTGGAGTGGACTTGAATGATCAGCTGAGATCATATTATGGGATTGGTAGAAAGAGCAGAAAGTGGTGGAGGCTTTTACTACTTGTTGGAAGTGGTGGTGCTCAACGCCTATATCGTCTACAAGGAAATGCCTTGACCGGATGAAGCAAAGCCAATGGACCACTTCAAATTCCACCTAGAAGTTGCGAGGTCCCTACTCTCAAGTCGCACTACAAGACAGAGACCTCCACCTGGGCAAACAGCAGTCCGTGGGATGGCCTGTCATGATCCTGAAAAGCATAAGCGTGTGCGATTGCCAGGACGCAAAAAGACTTGTTTTGTGTGCCGCAAAGAAAACAACCGCACAGATTCTGGCAGGCAACGAGAGACTTGTTTTGGCTGTTCAATTTGTAACACATACTTGTGCAACGAGTATTGCTTTGCAAAATATCATGAAAACATTTTTAAATGAACAAAAAGCAGAAAAAAAATGAACAAAATCACTTGAAAATGTCGTATTTTACATTTTATGAATTTTTTTCAATCATTATTTTTTTATCTGTTGTCAAAACAATTACAATTAAATGTACAAACAGAACAATTATTCAGCTTCAATTTAGCTTTTATTTCATTAAGATATCTTGATTTGTTGCAGAGTTATGGTTTTTTTTCTTGAACGGGGTGGGATTTTTTAGAGAGTTACCTCCCCTCTGCTGGGGTTAGGTTGAAGTGCTTGGCCGGAATCTATGGGGCTTTAAGGGTTAAATGATGCCCCAAACCCGGAATATTTTTGCTCCAGACTGGAATTTCTTCCTATGAAACCAGAACTTTTATCATCTCTGCTTAATGCATTGTGAATTGTTAAATCCCAATAATGATGCCTAAACAAGTCCCCATGAAAAAAAATAAAATCATACCATGAAATGAGACATTTGATAAATAGGAATATTTAACCATTAATACACATTAAGACACACACACACAAAAAAAGAGAGAGATCTTTAAGAAGGAAGGGTGGTGGAAAAAACAAAGAATGTAATGGTAATTGTTTGTTTTTTAAATGAGAAGAAATAAAAAGAAATACTGTCATCAAACAAAATAAAACAAACTCACATGATAAAAAGAATGACACCCAAACTCCAGCAGTCAATGGCCTTCGTGTACGCCCCACTTCCAGCTGTAACAAGAATTTCGGGAGCCAGGTATGTCGGTGTACCGCAAAATGTCTTCATCATGGAACCAGCATCAACAAACTTGGAGAGACCAAAGTCTGTCACCTTATATGGAAAATTCAATTCAAATATGAATACAACCAAGAATTAAAATATAGAATGTTTTTCTAAAAATATTTATTCCCATACAACAAATCCAAACATTTTAAAATCGACTAATAGCCGATGGAGTGGAAGAAGTTTTAAGTCCCATGAGCACAAATGATCCAACATCAAACCAAAGCCTTGACATCTCCAGCATACTCCTAGATATAATATGTCATTTGTCATTTTTATACAAATTTGTATCTTAACCTGGAAGGAAGACATTTGTTTTTGTCTGGTCCTTGGAGTGCAACAGTTAGATTGAAATATCTTTTTATGAGAAATACTTTTGTCCTTGTAAATTATCCCTTTATATATTCTCAATTATTTTCTATTTTGTTTGCTTGAATTTTTTTTTTTTGGTTTAAATTCTAATTGAAACGACAAGATCCTGTACTAGTGCCTGGGTGGGACCTTTGGTAGACTCAAGCTGACACTTGGATAAATTGCTCTAGGATTAAATCTCCCTTCACTGTTTAAACCAGGCCCCTTATATCTCATTTGATCTTGTGTGCTTCTTAGCAGGCCTGTAAATGCCCATTTTATCAAGAAATCTGAAAATTGTCGGTCATTCTTTTCATATTTTCATAACAATTAATATGTAATACATACTCTACTAATTATAGATGTGATGTAAAATTGCTTTAAGATCTAAAGGTGTGATAACCCAATTTACTATGGGCTCGTTGTAATGGAAATTTTAAATAATGACGCAAAAGATTGTCCATTACAACAATGTTAAACTAGGCCCATAATGTATATATATTTATATATACCTAAATTCTCTACTCTAAAGTCTGGAAATTAAGACAAGAAAAAAACAAATTAAAAAAAAACAACAATCAAACAAAAATACACAAAACAAAACAAAATGCTGACCTTTATCAGTGTCTCAAGTTCATCTGTGGCCAGTAAAATATTTTCAGGCTACGGAGCAAAAGTAAAAGTGAATAATTAAAATCTTAAGAAGTGAACACTTTTATACATTGAGCAAAAGTAATAACAAAATGCATATTCATATTATCTAACCAGTAAAATGTGTGTGCTTTGCAACGGTGAATGTCCTAAAGGCTATGAAAGAAGTACTGTAGAAAGAATATATGCACAAATATGGAGACTTGCTACCCTTTTGGTTAAGGATCCCAGAGAGGGAGAAATATGAATGTTGATATATATCTAGAAAAAGAGGCTTTATACAAATCGAAACCTACTCGACTCCAGCAACACGTAATAAAGGGTCATTTCTTCGCTACTTATCAATGTAATGTGATTGTAATTCAGCGATTAATGTGAAATGTGAATCTACCTTGAGATCTCTGTGTGTAATGCCTTGGTCATGGAGATACTGAGGGAAAAAGAACAGATTAGAGTTTGTACATAGAAAAACAATATCAGCTTTTACAGGAGTATCTGTTTAGATGCGTAAATGAGAGTTGAAATGTTTTTTTTTTCACTTAAATAAGAAAAATAAGAGTTTCATATAACGATTGAAATAAAACTTTAGTCAAATCCTATCTATTATCGTAAATGTCCAACACACGACCAATAACTTTTTTCATCTAATATTTGAAATCACGTCTGCAACAAAGCAATTCAAAGTCAAGTCTGATTACTTAATTAAGTTAAAATTTAAGAAATCAGAGAACAAAAAATTATCTTTTCAGGTTTGGTTGTGTTGATTGTGTGTGATAAATGACAAGCCCTGTCCATACAATACACCGTCTAACCACAAAGATTAATATCGGATCATATCATATCATCTCATAATAACTGATAATTAATAAAAACAACTAAGTGTGAAGACATTAGACAATAGAGAAAGCTCAAAATCATCATGAGTTATGTAATAATAATAATAATAATAAATGGCATTTATATTGCGCTTTACCCCATTGTCACAGGCTCTAGGCGCTTTACAGTGATATAAAACAAAACATATTACAGTTACAATGTAACAGTTCCGAATTTTAAAAATTGGAGTGTGCGTTTCATTTAATTTCCTTTAGAGGTACAGGAGTGAGTCTTGAACAATGACTACATAATGATTTCAAGCATTCTCTGCCAATGGAACAGCAAATTTCCCCTGTACAAAATGCATTGATTATCTAAAAACAGTTTATAAAAATATTTTATTTCAATTTGGTTACTAGTACTAGCATTGCAAAACAATTTCATGTCATTACAAAATGCGACAGCCTACCTTGATAGCCGTTGCCATTTGGAAAAACAGCATTTTCGCTGTGTCCTCTGAATACTTTTCTATAGAGACCACTTTGTCAAACAACTCGCCTCCTTCCACCCTAGGAAATTAAGGAATTTGTTTTTTTCAGAACTTTACTGTCAATTTCACTTAATGAAAAAAAACACGGCAACAAGTGACACATTTAACAATTGACAATTAAAAATAATTTTTGAGAGAAAGCATAAATATATATATCTATATATATTTTAATATTTACCACAATATTGGAGTCAGTCTACATCGATGTTTCAGGCCCTTACAGCCATCATCAGGACTGTGTGTTACATGAGTTTGAGTTGTTGTTGATTGTTGAAGTGGTACCGTAGGTTTGTAGTTGATTAGTAGATGTTTTTGTTTATGCGGACAGCTGTTGTACATCTCTTTTTTCGTGTTGAGTGTGGCTTAGTGACGGTGTTTAATTATAGTACAAAAACTACATTGTTTTGATGATGATGGTGTATATCCTGTTGTTTTAGATAAAATTTTCCATGATATACTCTGGTCCAGCTTGTTGTCTTTTAATTGACTACAACTACAACTGTACTAATTTAGGAACAAGCTTACAAATCCCTTACAAATGCTTTTCTCAAATAATTTGCATTGCACAAAATTTTCAAAGTTTGAAAGCTTAAAAAAAACAAAAAACAGAAGGCATTAAAACTTACAACTCCAGCAGGATATAAAGGGTATCGTCTGAATCAATGACGTCTTCAATCCCGATGATGCACGGCTGGTTTTTAGTTATAGCAAGGGAGGGTGAATAAAAAACAAAACAGAAAGTGATAAAATGATATTTCTGACAAAACTACAAATTCTACATATTTCACCACAAAACATTTATATAAAAATTCTACATTTGTGACTTGAAGAATATGAATTCAGAGTTGTCATAGGGCGATGACATTTGTGTAAGAGCAGCAGAAGTAGAATCAATGAAAAGGTCAATAAGACCAAAATTGCATGATCACCTAAAAAAGCATTTTTCATTGAAACCTTGTGGTGGACGGTATTCTAGCTAGACTAACTGGCAACTTCCAACGTCAGATGGTGGAAAAAAAAAAAAATTAAAGGATAATATGAGACTTTTAAATTTTTTTAATAAAAAGGCACCTGACAAATTCCATGAGCTTAATACTAATAATAACATCACAACATAACAAAAAAAAACCCCAATAATAATAACAATGATGGTAATAATAATAATATAATAATAATAATAATAATAATAATAATAATAATAATAATAATAATAATAGTAATAATAATAATAATAATAATAATAATAATAATAATAATAATAATAATAATAATAATAATAATAATAATAATAATAATAATAATACAGAGGTTGTGCAGACGACGATTAGAGACAACGAACGATAGAGAAAGTGGTCATTGCCACACCCACTCATCATCGTATTTATCGTTTGTTCCAGTCAACAACTTGCGATAAGCATAACAAGAGACATTAGAGCTCTTTCCTAGAGATTACAAGGATCATATTGTGTGATGGTTAAGGTAGCAGTTGTGGTGATATATGAAAATGTGTAAAAATAAGCTTCGTTGTTTCAACGATTCGCTAAATTATAATTTCGTTTTTTTTTGTTTTGTTTTTTTTTTTTTGCCAACGGAGGAAAAAAGGGAGGAACCTCCAAAATGGAGGAATTCCTCGGATCTGCGGAAGATTGACATCACTGTCAATCACATTATTTAAAATATCACTGCTGGAAAAGAAAAGTCTTACTTAAGAAATTGAAAGATAGAAATACTAAATCAATCACAATTTCTGAAAGAACAAACATCCAGTGTCATTCGTTATATCAAAAAATGGAAATGGACTAGATTGGCTGGCAAAGAAGGTACCTAGATATTTCAGGTTGGCATCCTAATTTTTGTGAGAGGTAGAAAAAAAAAAAGATGATTTATAATAGGATCACAATAAGTTGTGCATGACATACTCGTATTTCTAAATATTACTTACGTGTTTTAAAGCCTTTAAAATTTTCACTTCTCCCATGACCTGTGAGGCTAGATTCTGTGCATGATAAATTTTAAAAGATGCTTACTTGAAAGTATCCAAGAATTCTTTCTTCAATAAAATAACATCCATCATCTTCTTCTCTTTTTCATAAGATATAAACAGTGAGAAGTGAAATAAAAACAGTCAAAATATAAAACATTTTCAATGCCTTAAATCTCAACACAAACTAAACTAAATATCACAACGCTTTAACAAATCTGAAATTTGCATTAAACAAGCTCCATCTTGGCTCCAACGGAAGCATTGGAGCAGCATGGTACATTTGTAGTGTCACCTCATGACTGGAGGGTTATGGGATTTGTATCAGACCAGTTGTACAGTTTAGGCTTGAATATGTCACCATTCCATTATTCACATTCCCTCAGAGAGATCATAAAAGGTCACAATCCCCCCCCCCCCCCCCTAAAAAAACCAAACACCCCCTCTCCCAAAAAATCACAAAACAACACAACCCCCCCCCAAAAAAAAAAACAAAACAAAAAACAAACCAAAATACAAAACAAACAAAACCAAACACCCCCTCCCCCAAATAATCACAAAACAAAACAACCCCCCCCCCCCCCAAAAAAAAACAAACCCAAAGCCAAACACCCCCTCCCCAAAAAAATCACAAAACAAAACAACCCCCCCCCCCCACAAAAAAAAAAACAAGACAAAAAAGCAACAGAAAAAAAAACAACCTAACAAAACAAATGCAACAACAAACACAAAACCAACAGTGTTTTACTTACAATTTGGTGTTTGCCGCCAACGGAAAACTTCTTTTTTGAAATGATTTTGCAAGCAAACTTTTCACAGGAACCTTTTGAAAATGCAAGTCTCACTTCACCACAAGCACCCCTTAAAAAAAATACACAAAAACATGAGTAACCTTGTGGGTCAAATATTAGAGGGTCTTAAAATATTGCTTGGAAAATACAAATAAAAACAAACAACGTAAATCATCTTCGGCAGGAGAGTATAACGGACATGTGCAGGAAAATCTGAACACATGGCCATCCAGAATCAGCCTTTATCTGCGGCTATGTGGTCGAGTGGTATGACACTCACTTTCGGATCGTTAGGTCCTGGGTTCGAGCCTCGCGCTCGGCGCATAGTGGAGTCCTTGGAAAAGGGTCTTTACTCACTTTCTCTCACCGTACTCGGGTGTAAAATGAGTACCTGACCGTTAACAGTGTTGTCTTTGTCCGAAAAATTGTAATATCGCCTAACAGGCGGCATGTCCCGTCCTACATGTTAAATGTGTTGCTGTTGACCAGGGGCCCCTTGTAAAGCGCTTTGAGCACATTTAGTGGATATTGCGCTATATAAAGCTCAATTTTTAAAAATCTCTCTGAATGCTTTGAGCAGACAAGAAAGTAATGCATTTTAGCTGACATCTGTGCCTCTGCAGTAGTATATCTGAGTTTAAAAAAAACAACAACCCCCCCCCCCCCAAAACAACAACTTTACATACACAGTATTCCAAGTAATTTAGGTGTCACTGATTCCCTGTCTAAAATGGATATTGTAATTGTACGGTGATGGTAAAACAAAAAAAAAGTGACTATGCACTGTTTGGAAAGGAAATAGACCAGCTGGTGAGAGAATAAACAGAAATTTATGAGAGCGCATTAAACATGAAAAAAGAGGAAATATACTCTAGAAATACTCATGCATAATCGTTTATTCATAATTACAATTCGTCTACATTTCAGATTATTTTTTCAAACGAGTCAATATAAAGGAAATAAATTCACAAAATGAAGAGATGTCGAACCATCAGAAAACCAACCCAGACTGCGAATTTCCAGGCCAGGGATTTAGATATTCATGTAAAAAGCCAATATGGCCACAAGAAACTAAGCACTTTAGAAAAACAAAAACAATTGAAACAATCGATTTTAAACATGACCTGAATCACCAGTAAAATGGTCAATCAAATAGAAGACAATCACTCAGTAGATATGTCAGGGATGCCACCTGGCAAATTAAAAAAAGCCTGAAAACTTGCGCGGACGATATACAAATCAACGTCAAGGGCTTTGTAGGGATTTGAAAAATATCAAATTTGGAATATTGTTTCAGTACTTATTATTGCAATTGAGAGCAAATAACACACAAAAGAAAGGAGAGTTAACAGTTTTCAAATTGATAAAATAAGGTGGTGAAAACAAAATATAGACAAATTAATATCAATAGCTATCAGGAGTGAGAATGACTGGTCACATAAAAGGAGAAAAGTTTTCATTGTGAAGATCATGACCCACCCATGCAACCATAACCTATAAATTTAAAATTCACTCAAATTCACTGAGATGCGATCCAAAATTTGTCTCGCAGCAATTTCTGACATGACTCGGAGAATTTCAAAAGTTGAAAGTGTAATTATATTTGGTGGTTGTAGTAGGGATGATGATGTGGTGGTGGTTGTAGTAGTAGTGGTGGTAGGGATGATGTGGTAGTGATTATAGTAGTACTGGTCGTATGGATGATTGTGTGGTGGTGGTTGTAGTAGCTGTGGTAGGAATGATGATGTAGTGGTAGTTGTAGTAGTAGTGGTGGTAGGGATGATGTGGTGATATTTGTTGTAGTAGTGGTGCTAGGGATGATGGTGTGGTGGTGGTTGTAGTAGTGGTAGTAGGGTTGATGATGTGGTTGTAGTTGTAGTAGTAGTGGTGGTAGGGATGATGGTGTGGTGGTGGTTGTAGAAGGAGTGGTGGTAGGGATGATGTGGTAGTGGTGGTAGGGAAGATGATGTGGTGGTGATTGTAGTAGTAGTAGTAGTAGTAGTAGTAGTAGTAGTAGTAGTAGTAGTAGTGGTCTTAGAGATGATGATGTGATGGTGGTTGTAGTAGTAGTGGTGGTAGGGGTGATGATGTGGTGGTGGTTGTAGTAGTGGTGGTCTTTTAGAGATAATTGTGTGGTGGTGGTTGTAATAGTTGTGGTAGGAATGACGATGTGGTGGTAGTTGTAGTAGTACTGGTGGCAGGGATGATGTGGTGTTATTTGTAGTAGTAGTGTTGGTAGGGATAATGATGTGGTGGTGGTTGTAATAGTGGTGGTAGGAATGACGATGTGGTGGTGGTTGTAGTAGTACTGGTGGCAGGGATGATGTGGTGTTATTTGTAGTAGTAGTGTTGGTAGGGATGATGATGTGGCGGTGGTTGTAATAGTGGTGGTGGTAGAGATGATGTAGTGATAATAATAGCAATTTGTCAAAAAGGAGGAAAATGTCTCCGTCCATCGGTCAAACGCAAGCAAAGTGTAAAAATAACAGGAACATAGTTTTGTAAAAATCCATTCTTATCATTATCATTAAACATAAATTTAGTTTTTGTAAAGATTTAATGGATGGTTGCGAGAGAGAGAGAGAGAGAGAGAGAGAGAGAGAGAGAGAGAGAGAGAGAGAGAGAGAGAGAGAGAGAGAGAGAGAGAGAGAGAGAGAGAGAGAGAGAGAGAGTTTGTCCCTCCCCTTTCCCTTCAACCATCAACTTGCTAATCAAAGAACACCACTGGTCGTCTGTGTCAATTGTGACATCTGGTGCCATTCAGTCTGGCCCCACGTCATAAAAACGGGACCGTCACTAAATTTCACGAGACTATTGCACAGGTGTCAAAATATGACATAAGACATAATGGTGATTTTGTGGTTTTGAGGGAAATGTTTTGACACGGCAAATTCAGCGGAGAAAATCTCAAAATCACTGTTTATTTATCAAATTTTTTTTTAAAAAAAGGAGAACTTGTGATGGGGATGGGGGGATATAAACTACCATTTAGGTGCCCAAATATTCGACCGGCGGTGACAGCCCAAATTATTCACCCGGCGAAAAAGTTCCAGCTCAAATCTCCATCGCGATTTTTTTCTTCTTCTTTAAAAATCTTCTTTTTTTTTTTTTGAATAGTGACGACGGACAAAAACCGGAGGTTCCGGATTAAAACCGGCTGGTGGTAAAAAAAACGGATTTCCGGCTAAAACCGGAAAAGTGGCATCCTTGATATGTAAGTTAAAATACTTCACACGACATACAGGGTTCCTACAACAATTCCATTTTGAAATTCCAAGTTTTCAAGGTGTTTTATATTTTTAATTCAAGGATCAAAGCTACAAAGTATTCCTTCAATGCTTAAGTTTCTCAGCTACCTAGGGGCTCACAATGAGGCTGGCTGAATAACCCCACGCTAATTTTCAATGAAAGAGTCATTTATCAAGCAGTTATTGTGAGATTACTTACCTTCCTAGAACTCTTGTCAGGGTATATTTCTCAGTCAATTCAACTGGCAAGTTGGCGTCCTCATTAGCCTCCAGATCCATGAACACATAAGCTTAGATAAGAATAATTGAGAATTTGTTAATTATATAAAGTTATAAGTAATGCGACCACACAAAATAGTCATGGTAAACTTGAAAGAACAAATACATGAAATATGAAATAAAAATATATATTTAAAAAAATGTATATATATATATTATATCCTTTTCTCTCTACAATCCTGATTGGAAAATCATCAGGTCAGATATACTATCATGGATGATAGCATCAAACTATCGACAAACATGCAGAAATTTCTGACCACTCAAAAAAGCCTTAACACAAATTACAATTTTTAAATCCATGTACTATATCTTTTTCTCTTGTGAAGCGATTAAAATTATTTTTTTAACCTTAAGCTTGCCATTGATGGAAAAAAATAGTGGAATTGATTCAGCCAACCCATTATTTTCAAATTATTCCGTTATCGCCAAAGCGGTAGAAACCGTTTTTATGGCCAAGGTAACGATGGTAAAAATTATGTTAATGAGCTGCTTGTGGTGATGGCTGTGATGATGACAATGTTGATGTTGTTGACAAATTTTGATGATGTGCTTAACCATGAGGACAAACCTGGTTCTTGCCCAGGCATAGCAATATTCCAATATTCCATGAAAGATGGCAACAAGAAGGGTAAAATTAGACTGCAAAGGAAATGAAAAGATTTTTAACATTTACCTTTGTTCTTTTTCATGGCCAGAGCAATTTCGTCATTATTATTCAACACTTGTTTTTTGCCTTTGCCCACTTTCTCGCCATTCACAAATGTTCCGTTACTGCTAGTGTCCTCTAGAAAAACATGCACGCCAGTTCCTGTATTTTTCTGGAATAAAATGTATGGGTACTAAATAATGAAGATAATAACGTCAAAAATATTATGAAAATCACAAACCAGAAACAAAAAAAAAAACAAAAAATGACTTACTGACTTGTTCATCGGCATAGTTGACCAACTTTGCAGCCTCAGGCGGTCTTCATGATTTCTGGGCAGACAAATCTCCATTCCTGACTGTTTGATGCCATGTCTCTAATGTTTGGTGAGTGTAATTGGTAATGAGGTGACTGGGCATCCTCTGGGCTTGGGTACAACATTGGTGAAGTAGAATGACAACATTTGCTGGTATTTCAGGATGTGTTCAACAGGCACCACCTGCCTTTATCGTATAGTCCAGTAGATTTAGGGTTTGACCCGGAAGAAATTGGTACCAAACTAACTTTTATTCTGATAAAACTAGACTATGATCGGAGCCTCCCATGAAAAACCCACCATGGGAAAAAAAAATTTACAGACGTTTTCGATTTAACATCTTTATTTTCCTCTTTGTCTTTGTAGGTAGAAGTGAAATATCTGTTCAATGTTATAGTTATAATATAAATGACAAATTACCATGTTTATGGAAAAATTCGTAAGATTTGGCAGGTATGAGATCTGTTCAAAACAAAAAATACAATGATCACTACATAACAGAGAGATGATTTTCAAGAAAAAAACATCACCTCAAAAACAAACATTATACATTTGGCCGTTTCCCTCTCAGTCAAGGAGTCTGGCCAGGGCCAGGACAAGTAATCCCATTCAAAGACAAAGACAGAAAGAAACTCAACCCCAGACCCCCCCCCCCCCCCCCCCCCCCCAGATATAAGGGTAGAAGACTCAACAAGTCACGTGACCTGCTGCCCACCACGGGAGGTCAACACATCCCACCTCACCCAGGACAAATTCTTGAACATTCTACATTCAATCATTTTATGCATCCATTAACTAACACTATAACATTTTATTCTGAAACACAAACTTCTAGATTTTCTATTTAAAGGCAACTTTTTTTTTGGACTGAGAGAATAGCATACCAGTGAAAATAAAATTCATTTTCAATCTTACCCTAGTCAGTTTAAAATGCACTTTGCTATAAGCCTGAAAACACTGATGACTCTTTGCTTGCTGAGTACTGAATGAAATGTCACATGTTTCCCCTCTACCAAAACTGTATTCATCTCCAGTCAAATCTGAAAAAAAATAATTTTAAAATTGTATTTTTCATTTCTTTTACTTTTATAGCAGAAAACGAAAATGACTGGAAAAGCATTTTCTGCATGGCCAACACATAGATCAAAATCTATATGAAGCAAAAAAAAAAATAAATAAAAATAGGTGTCTGGGGATAATGACAGCCTTTGGGACACAAAAAAACCCACTGGCATTTTTGTCAAAATATTTCGTATTTTTCACACCTAGTTTGGCATTTTGCATAAAATCTTTCTGCCAACTTGTTACATGTGTCTGCCAATAACGAAATTGGTTATTCCCAGACAGGGTCTACCAAACCGCTCTGGGGATAACCAATTTTCGTGATTTGCAGACACTGTCTGGGAGTAATGACAGCCTAATGATAATGATGATGTCAATGACAATGGATATTACAACAAATTCCACAATTACACATTATACTCTGGAACAAATCTACGACCACACAACCGGGTGATGGAGAGTAGAGCATTTCGTACCGTCAACATCAACAAAACAAAATTATTAACTTGATAAATTTGCACAAGCCTTCGTCATTAGTATAAAATAGGAACATGCATACAAATACATTTCAAATTATAACCTTACCTAGAGCAACAAAACTGGACCCGAGTGGGAAAAGACGTCCCCATGTTGATTGCGATTGCTCTTCTTCCTCGCTAAAGTTAAAGTCACATTCTCCAACATCTTGTGTTTGCATGACATCCATTTTATGTCTATAAATTTAATTATTAGGCTGAATACTTCTTTTTTAAACCGGTAAACTAAGGACAATGCGTTTGTAAGCCTGTCAAACTTCAAAACAATCCAATTGAATAAGATTATTGTTGGGTTACTCGATCGCTTTTACCCGATCGACGTTCGAGTGCTAAGCCACGATTGTCCGATCAAAATGCCTGAAGAGCGAGCGGGTAAATCGAGCGAGCGGGTAGACGAGCAGAGACGAGCTTGAGACGAGCCGAGACGACGAGCGATGGGGTAACGAGTGCCTCGAAACATTTCAAGCGATCACAGTTTGCCATCCGATACCAATCGCCAACCTTTGCACACTGATTCGAGCAATGTTGTGTTCTTCATAGCCCTCACTCCTTGTCAGATGTTAGTGTGTCTGGGTGGCAGGAAATTCGTGTAGGTGTATCATGTGTCGGTGACAAGACTTCATTAAACCTACTAAACTTTGACTATCACACACATACACGCACGCACACACACATATACACACACACACAGAGAGAGAGAGAGAGAGAGAGAGCGAGCGAGAGAGAGAGAGAGAGAGAGAGAGAGAGACTAAGGCTATTTCTATGACACACACGCACCCATCGATGAATATATTATTTTTTAAATATTATTATTTATTTATCATCACCATCATATCAGCAGGATCAGCATCATCATCATCACCACCACCACCACCACCACCACCTAATAATAATGAATAAAACAAATATCAACACATTTTAATGTAATAATCAATCGAAACAGCTCGCAGAATTCACAAAGTGCTCCTCAAAGACAATGGGTAACAAAACACAAATACTATTGCTATCTTATCTGAAAAGGAATGGTTTCAAAAGATTCCTAAAATTACGAAGCTCGGTGACGTCTTTGATTTCTTTGTCTAATTTGTTCCATACTATTGGGGTCCCGACAATGAGAGATTTTTAGATAACTTAGTTTATATATGGGAACATTAATCAGTCGTTTATATTGGAATCGGAGTTGTCTAGCAGGTGTATTACTTCCAAGGATTTACCATGCTCAATGAACTTCATAATATTTAATTTAATTTATTCCCCCAGCAGGCCATATCGACCATACATCCATTTCGTACAGTAGGTACCGGTCGCCTGTTTGGAGTCTTTTTGTATTAAAGCTCTTTACAATATCTGCCATTGCTTATAGATAGGAATACATTCACACCTGAGTCAAATGCCTTACACACGGACTTAATGTCTGGATCACAATTTTCAACAATCACTGTCACTCATCCGGCCATTGACAAGGCTCAACATCGCTTGACTTTTGTGACAAGCGACACCGTACCACTGAGCGACCGAACAAATAATCACCATCTGCGTCATCATCATCATCATCATCATCATCATCATCATCATCATCATCATCATCATCATCACAGCCGTAACAGCCAACAATGCCACAATCATCACCTCCATCATCATCTTCGGGTCCGGGCTATCCGTGTGTGGGGGGAGGGGGGGGGTGGAACCTGCTTAAGTATTATAATTATTTAACAGAAGCACGATAATCACCATCATCAACATCATCATCATCATCCATTGTCGTCGGCATCGTTATCATCGGGTCCGGGCTATTCGTATGTGTCTGGGGGTGGAACCTGCTAAATATTATTATTCTTATCTACCTACCTAATAAAAACACGACAATCTTGTTCATTTATTTGTCAACCCTTCACCAAATGTTTGATGGCGTGTGTGTGTGTGTGTGTGTGTGTGTGTGTGTGTGTGTGTGTGTGTGTGTGTGTGTGTGTGTGATGTGACGAATGATCATAATCAAGGCTGCCAGACATCCAGATTTCTTCTTGGCCAAGCATTCAAATAGAACCTCACATAGCCACACACCACAAGTATTCTGACTCCCTTGAAAAACTCATTGGTTTTGATTAACAAAATAATCGACTACAGTTGGATAAAACTTTTCTTTTAATTCTTTAAATAATAATAATAATGGTATAGATTTATAGTGCGCCAAACATCCCTTCATCAGGAGGGCTCTGGGCGCATAACAAAGATTAACTTAATAATGAAGCCCTAACACAGTACACGAACAACGCTAATTATACACATAATCAAAAGAAAGCCTGTCGGAATAAGAATGTCTTCAATCGACGCTTGAATTCCTCTAGTGAAAACGAAGAACGTATCTCTAGTGGTAGTAAATTCCACAACCTTGGACCAGAATGCTGAAAGGCGCGTTCACCAGCCTTCACTCGACAGCGGGGTGTTTTCAATTTGAGGTCGTTCGTTGATCGAAGCGATCGCTGTGGGTTATACCGTTCAACGAGATTTGAGAGATATGCTGGTGACGAGCCCTCCAGGTATTTGAAAACGATAGTTGAAGATTTATATTTAATCCGCTGGTCCACTGGCAGCCAATGCAGCTGCTGTAGTAATTCGGGAGCTGCAGTTTTTCTGTCTTTCTGTAGTACAACGCGGGCTGCCATGTTCTGTATTTTCTGGAGTTTGTTTATTTTGTCCTTTGTTAGACCAACAAACAGTGCATTGCAGTAGTCCATTTTCGGGAATATCAAAGATGTTACCAATTTGTTGCAAGTTTCCCTATTAATAAATGGTCTGATTGTTCTGATATTTCTTAGAATGCAGATAGCACTTGTTCTCACATTGTTAATATGTTTGTTCATAGACAGATCACTCTCCAGGGTGATGCCGAGATTTTTTGCTGATGTTGTGAGTTGTATTTTATCATTATCGTTGATTGTCAGTGCCAGTGTAAATGGATCTGTCTTATTATTTGAACTAGCAATGAATAAGGCTTCAGTCTTGTCGCCATTTAATTTTAATCTATTTGCAGACATCCATCTCATCACATGGTTGATGCATTGTTCGTAAACAGTTATCTTTGAAACTATATCGGATTGCAAACACATGCTATATATCTGGGTATCGTCGGCGTACATATGGTAAGCGAGAGAATGTTGCTCTAAGATTCTCACAACAGGGGAAGTGTAAAGTACAAAAGGACTGGACCTAAAACGGATCCTTGAGGTACACCAAAATGAAGGTCACGCTCTGACGAAGTTACTTCCCCAATTAAAACTGATTGAGTTCTTTGAGTAAGATATGATGCAAACCAGTTTAGAGCAGTGCCCGATATGCCGAAAGTAACTTGTAGCCTTCGAAGTAGTATGGCATGGTCGATGGTGTCAAAGGCCGCCGAAAGATCGAGAAGACTAAGGCTGGTGGTTTTTCCTTGATCAATAATTTGCAGCAAGTCATTTGTGATTCTCATCAATGCTGTTTCTGTGCTATGATTTTGCCGATAGGCCGATTGAAAGCACTCATCGAGGTTATTATGTTTCACGTGACAAGAAAGTTGTTTTAGTACAATCTTTTCTAGAATTTTGGAAATGAATGGTAGATTTGATACAGGCCTAAAGTTTTTAAAATTATCACTGTCAAGTCCCGCTTTCTTCAACAATGGCTTCACCAATGCTTTCTTGAAGCTTTCTGGAACAACTCCCTCCCTTAATGATTGATTAATCAATTCAGTGATGTAAGGTGCAAGTTCATCAATAAACTCCTTCAAAAGGGATGTTGGTAAAGGGTCGAGCCTACATGATTTGCTAGGACTAGAGAGAATCGTTTTCTTTGTGTCATTTATTGAAATTTCTTTGAAAGATGTTAAGGGTTCACCATAAAAAGAGGTATATTCTGCTTCTGTTTCGTCTGTGTCAAGTTCACTCCGTATCGTTGTTATTTTATTCATGAAATACTCTACAAAGCAGTCCGCGAGTTGCTTGTCTTCAGTGTGGTGTGGCAGGCTTGTTTTGATCTCTTTGCCTAGAAGCTTATTTGAGATTTTATAAAACTCCTTCGGACTTTTTATGTTATCAACTTTATCAAGATAGTAGATACGCTTTGCCTTAATTGTCGCCTCTTTGAGTCTATGTTTGAATGATATGTAAGTTTCCTTATCAATTGTCAGGCCAGATTTTTTCCATTTCTTCTCCGCTTTTCTTTTCTCTTTCTTTATACGTTTTACCTCCAAATTGTACCATGGTGATTCTTTTCTGATGTTCACAGATCTTGTTGTGAGAGGTGCGTGCTTATCCATAACACTAATAACTGCTTTATCAAAATTGTCACCAGTCACTTCTTTCTCACAATGTGTAGTTAGTAGTTAGAGAGTGAGAGAGGTCCGCTTTAAATAGTTCTATGTCAATTTTCTTCAAATCTCTCGAAACAACTATTTTTTTTGTTTTTGTGTCGTGTACTGTCCCCCCTCTGATGCCAAAAGATATTAAATGATGGTCTGAAATGCAAAGATCATCTACATTGATAGGTGTCGCTAGTTGCATGTCAACGCTGGTCAATACCCAGTCAATAATGTGTCCACACCGATGTGTCTTTTCATTGACATGCTGTGTCATGTGATGAGACGAAAGTAGTTTATTTATATTTCTTATATCCGGTGTGTCTCGATCAAAGTGTAAGTTGAAATCTCCAACAATAATATTTTTCTTTGACTTCATGTCAAGGCGAAGAAGGAAGTCCTCGAATTCATCAATAAATAGTGATGTTTTTAATCTATTTTTTTTTTTGCACTGGGTGGTGGCCTATATATTGAATGAAGCTTGACTGAGTCATGTTTAAAATCAATGACCATTCCTACCGATTCGAATGCCGAAAAATTGTTGACATCATGATTAAATCTAATGGTCAAATTTGACCTATAGACCACTGCAATTCCTCCCCTCTCCTTCCTTTTCTCGGAAATGACTGAGTTGTATGTGTGAGTGGTGTTAAATCCGACACAATTGCTTCATCCCCATTCTCCTTTAACCATGTTTCAATTATTATTAGAATGTCAATAGATCTCTCCTCAATCATGTTTAATGTCTAATGTTTTATTGCGGCAAGACTGGGCGTTTATTGTCGCCACTTTTAAAATTGGAAGTGATTTCTTTTCAATCATAAGTGGTATAATTGTCTGTGTGGTAGGTGGCCGTGGTGTTTTATTTTTAAGGGTGGGCCGATGGCCACACTGTGTTGGGATGGCCCTTTGTTTTCGTATCCCTCCTCAACTCAATCGATGTTTCGGTTCACTTGTTTCAACACGGTGTTTGTATTCGCTTTCATAATCATAACAATAATTATCACTTTCATGGTGTAAAATGTATTCAAGACAATCGTTGGTTTTCGTAAGACTTGTCATCGCGGTGGACTGTATGGTGACGTGTGTTTCATTTTCTAGATTCATAATATTGGCCATCGATGTTAGAGCACAGTGAACACCTGTAGTAAAATAAATAAACAACTTTGTTCATAAAATAAAACACTTGAAATTATTAAAATTTAGCATAAAATTCACGAATTATACACAAGTCCTTTGATAAAAATAAGAAATAATTATATCACTCAGAAGACTAAAACGTCACAATTCGATTGGTATAAAAATCCAGAATTGAAAATGTGAATAAACGCTAAAATAAATAGAAAACACAGAGCAATTTGAAACGTGTCGGCCTGCAAGGCGTGTACAATAATATGATATGTATTCTTTAAAAATTAGATTAAAAAAAAAAAGAATAATTATATAAAAGCGTTTCTTAGTGGCCAATTTTGAGTCTGGCCATCTGGCAGCCCCAATCACAACCCGCTGCAGTCAAGTCAGCCACAGACATAAGAGAAGGGGTCTGTGAAGTTTTTTGTGGCAAACGAGATGCTCGTATTTTTTTTTTCAAACAAATGACTGCTCGATGACGTCACCGACTCGAAACCCGCTCGATTTTAGAGAATTCGATCGAGCACGTGATCGACCAGCTCGTTTCGGGCTCGACCCAAGACTAAATAAGATGGATGATATGCTCGAACTGTGTTTTCTGTCCATCAGTGGACTGAAAACACAGCTGTGTATTCAGTCCACCGGAAGATACACGTGCTAAACTGTTTGACTGAGCGCGAGAAGGCGAGGTGGTCGGCTGTTTTAGTTCAGCGCAACTGTAACCGGGGTGGGATGAGTTAGGGATTCGAGTTACTTTCTAGGCATAATATTTTCCTCCTTCCTTTATATATTTTTTTGTGTACTCCCTTGGCAAAAAATCTTAATTTTCAACTTCAACACGTTGACACCATTCCTGGTGACTGGAGAAGTTTGTTCATCGACTTTTAAAATTTGTTATTTATTTACTTTTACTCACTTCTAAGTTTATTATTTTAATTTAGGACACAGTGAGACGTCAAAATTTATTGTATTGTTGCATTATTTGTGTAATAGAATGACCATTTTATCTAATGTTATTTGATTTTGTACTCTATTACTCTTTACTATTTGTCGCTACCATCACTATTTAATTGTATGCAAGTAATGCAAGACTGTGTGCCTCTGTGGTTGATATCAACATTCCTTTACTCGTGTGTGTTACTATGACCAATAGTACACTGTGTGTTGTGTGTTAAGCCCTTACACAGGTAGTCTCTCGATGTAGTACTATTTTTATCTTCGGCTGGGTGTGACTTCTGGCCTGATACTATATTTTTGTGTGCTTTCTTTCATCACTTCACATCGTTATAACTTCATTTTAACAACTATGATCATTTACAAATTTATATCACTAATTCTGACAAATCATAGCTTTCTAGCCACCTACCTTGAGTCATCTAAATCTACTTTGTTCTTCTGTATACTTAATAATTGCTACTTAAATATTTCATACAGCCATAACGTTAACGCCTTTGATTACTAATTACGAGCTAAACATTTACTCTTTAACTCTGCAATTCACTATGATTGATTTTGTAGCATAACTCTTTAGTTTAGACTTATTCGTTCCTTCATACATGTCCCATGTTATTTGCATTAATTTGTTTAAATCATGAAGATGCACACAACTCGATCGAGTTTACTCACTTTAGTCTACGCATCACTTTACCTGGACCAGTGACGTAGGTGCTTTCCCTGACGTCCGGGCTAAATCTATTTTTAAATGCTATAGCTAATATTATGTGATTATTCTGTCATTGATTCTTTTCATTCATTCATTGACCCATTCATTGCTACACGCCTATAGAATACGATACAAAAGAATGATCTGTTCCATTGTTCCTGAATAAAGACTTCATTATACATCCTGGCCTTTGTGGTTTGATCGCCTCCACTACCCTGGAGTGGATGGGCTAGGACTCGGGTAGACTATAGTGTCTCCGGACTTGACTGTGGTGTGTGCTCTTCGCTCATGAAATCAACTCCCTACTTCTACTTCTGACACATGAAGTCATGCTACTATCACTAACAGTAGTACTAAACTGTCACTTCATTGTCTCGATCTATCTTCCTCACTTGAGCACCACCGCCGCAGTTACAGTCTGGAACTCTTAAGTCGACCCCGGGACCGAATCCATCCACTCCCAAGGCTTCTACACTCTGCCAATACTACTACTACTACCACTCGCCGGCATCAACTACCCGGTTGTCTCCATCAGTATCACACTCGCCGGCATCAACTACCCGGTTGTCTCTATCACACTCGCCGGCATCAGCTACCCGGTTGTCTGACTCTATTACATTTGTACGTAACAATATGAGGCCTCTGAGGCCCCGAGACACAGCCGTGCTCGAGGCCAGAGATCGATGTGAAAAGTGACCAAATAATATAGCTTTCTTGGGCAAACAATACTAAGACTTTGATCTCCTTGGAAAACTCATCGGTTTTTGATAATCACAATAATTCTAACGGGCTAGGACAAATTAATAATAGATACAAATGTTTATTTAAATTAATTATAGAAATAATATTCTCTGTGTGGCTAATTTTGGCCAAATTGGCCAGGCCCATCGCCATCTGGGAGCCACGGTAAGAATCTCGTCAAAAATTGATATATCGGTATCGAGAATTGAGATCTATTTCAGACGCCATCAATCAAGACTTCTTGAGAGTAACTAAAATGCTGTAAATTATATTATTAAGTCGTTGAATTGCCATAAATTATATGCCTGTCCATTTCTGATGATGCTTATAATGGCTCTTACAGACGATAATTTGTCCCATTTTAAATATTTTTATTTCCGGTGGACTGAATACACAGCTGTGTTTTCAATCAACTAGTGGACTGAATACACAGTTCTTCAATGGAGGTAGACGAGTCTGTGTAACAATTTTTCAAGACCTACTTTCTTATTTTACGAAGGAAGTTGTATTTTATCATTTAACGAAGGGTGTTGTTTTACACTGCTCAAACTCTAATATCACACAACGAGTTAAAACGAAGGGACATTCTCATGCCAACCAACTTCAATCATCTGTCACCACTACTGGCAATATCCAATGACTTGGGCGATGCCACAAACTAGGGTATCCCAATACTAACTCTAACTAACCACTGCCCTCACAGTCTTGTGGCTGTGGAGATTTTATCAGATACTGTGACATAAGAAAAGGTTTATCTTTATCATTATCTAAAGTCTAGACCTATACTATCTCGGTAGCTTACATTTACTTACATTCATTCTTACATTGTTTTCTTCCTCAATTCTTCTCCCGGCGCCTGGCCTCGCATTCACATTCATATAAAATTTAAAGTGTCTATGATCACGGCGCTCTGAATACTGACTGAATGTTAATTATAGATAGATCTATAGTTCGCGTGCGTGACCAAATTGCCATGATCAGACCAGAATATAGGCTACAGGCGTCACTCCGAGTCAGAGTCAGAGGATGTGATATATTATTTATCCACATGGACAGATAAGCCTTCAAAAATCATTTAATTTGAAACCTTAATTTTAGACCTAGGATAAACGGTTCCAAAGTTATGATAATTTTACTGCTCATCAACATTTACTTATTTATTGAAAAAAGCTCAAAATATGTGACTGAGGAATTCCCCCACTGGACAGCCTCTGATAAGGTGACTACTGATTGAATCGGGACTTTAGCATGGCGAAAAGAGGGATACTGGTGGCCAAAATTAAACATACTGCGCTGCCTTCAACTTCAATCTTGATGAAATTTGACATAAATAAATTATCTAGATGCATTTTCTGTTATTAATTTGCTATCTCAAAAAATAGGAATCTAGATGCAAATATGCTAGGAAAAGGCAATTCGGACCCGAGTCTGAATTGCTTCCCGTGGCAATTCGGACTCGAGTCTAAACCATGACGTAACTATAGTACTAGTCGGCCATGGTCTAAACTAAATAGAACTCCGTGGCTAACCAGGGTCGAGTCTGATAACTCCATGGCTCTTCGATTCGGAATACTGCAATGCAATGCGCTCGAATGATGAACTTATCAATAGTATCATTAGTGAAACTCTCAGTTACTATTCCATTTGCAGTTATAGAAACCGTATTGGTCTTCCTAAACACACACACACTCATGAGTATCTCTAATTCATTAAAAACAGAATAATCACACACACACACACACACACTACACACTCCCCCCCAACAACCCAACAGCCGGCGGCTTTTTCTCTTTGATCTCGTATCACCATGTTCTCCCTTGTGTCCAGCGCCTCGGTCGTTTGTGAGTTACCCCCCCCCCCCAAACCCATTACCAGTTGATCATTTTCTCTTTGTATTCAACCAGTGCTTATTTTATTAATAGGCACCTAGTCCAGTATTATCTAATAATATTAGTATTAGACAGTACTCTGCCCCTACCTCAGTGGCGGGGCTCTATTGCATGGCTTGCTGCCAAGAATCGCCTCTATTTTTATATTTAGAAATAGAACAGCATATTTTTTAAAAATTAAAAAAGAATTAGGATACTAGCTTCCCCCCACCTTACCACGCTTCACTTTCGAGCCAGCTTCCACTTCCGACACTTCCTGTGATTGCGCAGGCGCATTGTGTCAGGAGTCCGAATTGCCACGGGAAGCACTTCAGACTCGGGTCCGAATTGCCACTTCGAATATGCTAATACTTTTTATTGTTAACTACTGTCAATATTTGAGAATAAAGCTACGAAAAAACGGGATTTAACTATATGTGAATGATATTGCATTTAACATCTACATAGTATACTACCTGTCTATTATTTGCTGTCTGAGTAAAATCATTGACACAATTTATTTTCCTTTTAGGTTTCTGCGGTATTCTCTTATTGACAGCGACGCGTGTCTGGGAATAATTATATAATGATCATTTAAATGTGATCTGAGCATAAAATAAAATTTACATCCTTGAACCAGTTAAAAAAAAGTAAATGAAAAAAGCTTCAAAGGAATGATAATGACTAGGAGGACTGACTCGACTCTTACCAAATAGATAAATACATATTATTGATATAGATAGAACTTTCTTTAAGAAAAATATTTTTAAAAAGAAAACAAGAGTCAAAATTTAAAAAAAATGGAAATTAAAATTGTTCTCTTCCAAGAGTGAATGAAATGATATTTTCCTTTATTTTAAAAAATTAAATTCATTTATATATCTGGCTCTTTTCCAAATTTTTATTTTTTTCATTGATGTCACTTTGTTTTTCCTTCTTGACTAATATGAGTTTTATTTTTATTATTCTGACTTCCAGACCAAGTCATGGCCGACAACAAAGGGCGTATCGAAGCCCTCATGATGATTCTAGGAGAACGTGGAAAGTTCCAAATCTTCATTCACTTCCTTTTGTCATATACTTATGTGACTCTTGTATTCAATCATGTCATAATGGCTTTCTATGGCACTCCTATACCTCATACTTGTATGCCAAACGCTAACGAGAGTGGAACAGAACCTCAGAACTCTTATTTCGCTGGTAAGAAACGCCAAAGTAATAATTCCATTTTTGGGGACTAAATTAATTCTCGACAAACTTAAAATGTATTTTTTATGTAAATATATATTTATATATTTGTGACCCCATACCCCATGCCTTGAAGGGGTATTAAGTCGGGATTTGGGAAACGAAGAAAACCGGTTTTAAAGTGGAAATGGTCAAAATGATCAAATTTCAGTCTTTGGTTGTTTCAGAAACTACAAACATTTTTCTACATAAAAACGTATATATATATATATATATATATATATATATATATATATATATATATATATATATATATATATATATATATATATATATAATATATATATATATCTATATATCTATATATATATATATATATATATATATATATATATATATATATTATATATATATATATCTATATATATTGAACTTACTCCATTGACAGATTTTATTTGTTTGTGTGTTATTATTTTGTATTGTTTCTTTTCCCAATTGATTGTCCCTCTTTTTTACATCCTCTTATTTCCACAATGAGAATCCAACCTGCGGCTATGTGGTCTTGCGGTATCACATTCGCTTTCAGATCAGAAGGTCCTGGGTTCCAGCCTCGCTTGGTGCATAGTTGAGTCCTTGGAAAAGACTCTTTACTCACATTCTCTCACCGCACTCAGGCGAGTAGGTACTTGGCCGTTAACAGTGTTGTCTCGCTTAATAGGCGTCATGTCTCGTTCTACATGTTTTGTGTTGCTGTTGGTCAGAAACCCTTTGTAAAGCATTTTGAGCGCATTTAGTGGATATTGCGCTATATATAAGCTCAATTAAAAAAAAACAAATTCTCAAATTCCAATCCTTAGGAGCAATAAATGAAGGGCCCAATTATAGAAGTGGAATACATCAAGTAGTGAAGACATCTCCTGGGGAGTGCACATCGGTCATCCATTTCACAAATGGAGACAACCAAACATTGACTTGTGGTGCAGGTCAGTGGACGTACGCTCCCAAGCACAACGAAAACAACATTGTTAGTGAGGTAAGTTTGTTTTTACACGGATGGGGACTTTTGTTTTGGAATGCAGCTTAACATTTTTTTTTAGGGAAAAGATTTGAATTCACAGAAACGAAAAAATCACCTGATCAGTGATTTAGGCAAAGTGCAGAGACGCCAACTTAAAATTTAGCTCACAAGAGTTTCAGACACCACTCGTAGGAATTTGGATCAGTTGGAAAGAAAAAAAGACAAGTGAAGAAGTTTGTGTCAATGTCATGTTAAACCTAACGCCAGACCTGTTACTGACAAAAAGGATAGAGGATTAAAATATTTTGGCCACATAAAGAGACATGAAAAAATAGAAAAAAATTTTCTTGAAGAATGAGTGGAGGAGACTTTCAGAGATATGAAAAATTAGACAAGAATGTCACTGAAAGAATGCGGTGAGAAAGCAAGAACAAACAATGGCGGCGTGCCATTGCGAGTAGAACTAGAACTCTTCAAGATGGGACCTGAAGAACAGAGATTGACTATCATATTTTTTCTCATGTAAATGATTTGTAAATATTTTATGTTTCAACATATTTCTTTCCAGATGCTAATCCATACTGATTTTTTATTTAATTTCATTCAAAATGTTATCTACATTATCACTTCAGTTTGACTTAGTCTGCTCCGACAAATCCCTGGCCAGTATCGCCACAACCATCTATTTCACCGGAGTCATGGTGGGTGGGTTGATTTTTGGAGATTTGGCTGATCGATTTGGTCGTCTCCCCATCATGCTGACTTGCCTGTACTCGTCCATAGCTGTCGGTTTTGTCATTGCTTTCTCTGTGAATTACACAATGTTTGTCATCCTGAGATTCTTAAACGGCTTTCTCATTCAGGTGGGTTCATTTTCTTTCTTTAATTTTTTTTTTTATTGATTAAAAAGTATTGGAATAAGAGTAAAGTTAGCACGTTTGTTTTTGGTATGTCTTTTTTTCTTTTCACCTCTTTATGCTATTTTATTTTTGTGTTTGCAAATAATTTGTTTCAATTGTCTAACTTAGGCTATAGATTGTTTTAAAAAAATATCACGTATTTCATTCAATCAAAGGATGGTGAATTCCTTCAGTTATTGCAATTAATATTGTGTTGATCAAATACTTTTTTTTAATTAAGAAAATAACAAAGAAGGATAAAGCCTGAAACGATCTTTCCCTATGCTTCAATGTTGCCAAATTGAAAGAGTCAAGGCAATATATTTTTCTTCAACCTCCCAAAAATACTATTATGACCCTCATTGAATTTTGTTGCTATTGTTTTGTGGTGTCATCGATTATACTTTTAGAATTTTTATTTGAAGGCGTTGGATCAAAACTACAATTGCATTTTTAAAAAAGGCATCAACATTTTTAATTGCAAAATCTTGGTTCTTAAAATATTTTGATTTATTTCTAATGGGGGCATTATGTAAACTGACATTATAACCGTTTACTTGCAAATTCTTAGATTTTTTATTTGTGGGTGGGGAGGGGGGGGGGGGGGGATTTGAAGGATTTGAAAAAGGCCATTTCTGCTGACATATGCAAATGCTTTTATTGTACAAAATGTTATTATACTGCCAGAACCATTTTTGTTGTTAAATTGCTCAAAACACTGACTGCCATTTTCACCCCCACTATTTGTACAGCTGTTTAATAGGAAGATTTAACGTAAATGCATCACATTCATATTTTAGAGGCTCATAACTTCCAATCTTTTTACTAAACCGACATTATTTCCGTTTTAACAAATTGAAATTGAAGCACAATACGTATGGCTATTACTGCGCCAGTGGCCTGATTTAATTTGAACATGTATTTTGATCATTTTTATGGTGTTTTCACTATGCTCAATGCAATTGACATTCTGCATTTATCCACACAGCTTTTCAAATGAACCAAATTTAGATTTCAAATTGTAGACACCCTATATCTGCTAATTTTCAAACAATATCTGTAACTGCCTATAACTAGGTGCTCTTTCATGCTTGAGTCAAATTAGGTTATACTGTATGTTTTATTTTTCAATTCAATTCAATTCAAATATTTATTTATTGTCGGTATTAAAAAAATGCTTCATAAATGATTTAGTCAGGCTAATAGAAGCCTTTGACCGACATAGGTTTTAACACATAGTGCATAAAAATACATAGTAATACATTGTCGCTTAAAAACATTCCCTCATCAAGATGTCGCTTTCTTAACTCACTCAACCCTAACACCGACTATATCCGTAGTCTACCCGGGTTACTTTTACCCCATTCCTATTTATTACAATTTTCTGAGACAAATTATAGGCGTAGTATCAAAGCTAATGTTTTTAGTTTTTACATGTTAATGTTAGTTCAATATAAAAAACTATCTATGCACATGCTCAGTTTTAATACATTTTTATCCAATTTTGAAAAAGTAGCAAAATTCTCTAGAATTGAGTGAGTTAACAGACACAATGCCAGGACCAGACTTTTTGAATCGTTGTCGACTATCCAAAACTATAGAAGTTTTTGTGGTATATTTGTTGCAATGGATGCTATTTATTATTAATGGATTGAACACCAAGCACAATAAGTAACACAAATATGACCTTGTTGATACTGAGAAAAAGTGTTGGGCAATTTTTTATTCTTCCGGTTACAATCGGTCACAACTCGTACTCGTAATACTACTCGTACTTGTACATTAATTTGAGTAGAATACCACAGTTTTAAATATACATAATTCTGTATAACTTTGATTGATTTATCTATTTACTTACTTTGTTTATTTCAAGGGCCTGCAAACATCAGCTTATACAATGATTATGGAACTCTACCGGGCCAAATACCGACCATTTGGTGGGGCTATAGCTGAAGTATTTCTAGCTATAGGGATAATGCTCTTGGCTGGTTTCGCATACTTTTTCAGGGACTGGAGACATCTCCAGATTGCCATCACTGTGACTGCTGGATTGTCGTTTTTCTACGTTTTGTGAGTTTTTTAAAAAGAAAATGTATAAAAATAATATATAAATAGTATATAAATGTTGATGTAATGTTTAAGATCATAAGAGAAAAAAAAGGAATTAGGAATCTCCAAAGATGATCCCTGCTTTCCAATGACCTATTCATTCTGAATAATGATGAAAAGTATAAGGTATAGAGAAATGCCATATAAAAACAGAGAATAAAAATATGTGTCAAAAACAGATCAAATGAACATTTCGGGTTTCCCCTTTATCAACAAAACAGGATGAATGAAACACCACAGATGATTCATCTGTGGTGTTTCATTTATCCTGTTTTGTTGATAAAGGGGAAACCCGAAACGTTCATTTGATCTGTTTTTGTAGTTAAATTGAAGCTTACATTCAATTTCACATTATTATTTATATCAGTATGTACTAGAGGATTAGATGTGGCAGCAATTGGTAACAAAATCAAACTCACTGTGATGTAGATTTAAATTCTGATCATTTTTACCAAGTCTGAATTCACAATAAGTTATGCAACATTTGATTTTGTTTTTTAGTGATTGATAAACGTTATTGAAAATATAAATGTATTTCTTGTGTTTGCTCTACAAGTTCTGATGTCCCGTATTTCATTAGGATTTACTCTGGCGTCTGGACTTTTTATTGGAGAGAAAGTTTACCTAATGTATTTGAATTTTTAGGCTATTGTCCCAATTGACTTTTCCTTCATGTGCAGTGTTGTACCTGAATCCCTGAGATGGCTGCTGACAAAAGGAAAAATGGACAAAGCAGAGGCTCTCATCCAAAAAATCTGCCGAATTAACAAGGTTATATCAGAAGATATCGAAATTGAAACTTTAAATAAATTTTATTCACGTTTCGACACAGCAAACAAATTTGATATTGAAAATGAAAAACATAAATTAGACAGGGCTTTGGAAGATGAAATGACTATTGAGGTCAGTGAAGAGGAAACGAGATTCGTATTTTCGAAACTAAACGAGAGGAAGGCTGCTGGGCCGGATGGATTGAAAGGAAAACTATTAAAAGAATGTGCCCACCAGCTTTCCCCCATTTATACACATATTTTTAACTGGTCCCTCCAATGCGTTTCGATCCCTGAAATTTGGAAAACTTCAAAAATTATTCCTGTTCCAAAAAAAGAAAAACTTGAAACTATGAACGATCTCAGACCTGTTGCACTGACTTCAATAGTCATGAAATCTTTAGAAAAACTTGTTCTTGTTAAAATTAGGAATCAGTTTATGCCATTGAGTGATAGTCATCAATTTGCTTACAAACCAGGACGTGGCGTAGAGGATGCCATTTTGCTGTTTACAAACAACATCTACAGGCATCTAGATCACGCTAGGAGCTATTGCAGATTGCTTTTTGCAGATTTTTCTTCAGCGTTCAATACAATGCAACCTCAGTTGGTTGTTCAAAAATTGACTAGTCTGAATTTAAACAAGTATATAATTGCTTGGGTGCTCGAATTTCTTACGGAGAGAGCACAATATGTTCAATTAGGACAAAACAAATCTTCCTGTATAACTACAAATACTGGTGCTCCTCAGGGTTGTGTATTGTCCCTGTATTATTCACAATATACACGAATGACTGTAGAAGTCAAAACCTGAGTGTACCTTTAATAAAGTTTGCAGATGACACCGCTCTTCAAGGCCTCATAACAAATGGCAACGAAGTGGCTTATAGGCAAGAAATTGATAGATTTGTGTCTTGGTGTGATGCCCACCACCTAGAGCTTAACATAAGCAAGACAAAGGAGCTAGTGATTGACTTTAGGAGAGTGAAGGAACCGATAGAACCGTTAAAATTAAAGGACCAATTCGTCCAGCGAGTTCCTCACTACAAATACCTTGGTGTAACGATTGATGACAGGCTCAAGTGGGATGAACACTTGAAAATAATTAGGCATAAGATGTGCAGACGTACATATTTTTTATCAAAACTCTCTCAGTTTAGAATAGATAAAACCCTCTGCACATTATTTTATAGAGCAGTCATCGAAAGTGTTTTGTCATTTTGTATAACAGCTTGGGGAGGCAATTGCTTAGCAGTGGAAAGGAACAAAATAAATTCAAATATTAAAAAATCCATTAAACGCTATATAAATGATGTTGACGATGTAGATCTTTTATACGAGAAATTTTGTATAAATAAAATAACTAAAATATTAAATGACCAGTATCATCCATTAAGACCATCAATTATTATGTCAGAAAGAAGTGGTCGCCCTTTCTCTATTTCAACGAAAACAGAGAGACACCGAAAATCTTTTCTGCCGTCCAGTATTAGGCTTTATAACAACAAGCAATAATCATTTTATATAATTATTTCTCATTTTTACTTTAAAAAAATATAAATATTAATTTATTAATTTATTTGTTTTGCAATCTTTTCAATTTTCAATTTATAGTGACAGTTTTAACTATTTTACAGTGTTTGAAATTATTCATATTATAAAGCGCAGCTCTGGTTATAGAGCTGCTCCTTTTTTATATATATACATCCTATTTCCATTGTATTTTTATCTTATGTGTAAATTATAACACGTCTGTACAAAAAATTTCCTTTTTGGGATGCAATAAAGTATTATTATTATTATTATTATTATTAAGGTTAGTGTGATTGAGTGTGTCTTGTTTTTTTGTACTTTTTTTTTTTTCTTTTTCAAATTCACAGTAACCGATTCACCTTTTTTTTTAAAAAAGATTTATTTGAAAGAGGGGGGGGGGGGGGGGTACAAACAATCTTTACATTTGTTCATTAAAAAAATTAATTGATATCTTTACAAAAAAAAAAAAAAGAAAAGAAAAGAAACAGTACAAATATCTAAACGTGAGCAACATAATAAAAAAATTTGAAAAGCTATGTACTACATTTTAAGCGTCATTCTTATGCTTTAATCTTTCTTTAAAAAAAAAAAAGATAGTTTTATTGCTAAATTTATCAAGAGAGAGAGAAAAAGAGAGAGAGAAAAAGAGAGAGAGAGAGAGAGAGAGAGAGAGAGAGAGAGAGAGAGGGGGAGAGGAGAAGGAGAGGGAGGGGGGGTGGAGGAGACCACAGAAGGTAGTGAGCAATGGATTGTTGCTGGTAAGTGAGTTCATCAACCAGCAATCTGTGGTATTGTTTTTATTGACATAGATACTCCAGAGGTTTGTCGGTTAGATTGAAATAAGGGATGGAATGAATCCACATTTTTTTCATTATCCACCTATCCGCACTCCCAGCTGATGAGATAACTTATATAGCATTTCCTCATGATAGTCCAAGGACTTGTGTCTCACTAAATAAGAGGATGTTAATCGAAAACTCCACAATTATAACATTTACTGACGCTTTCCGCACCCAGCTAGAATAATAATTATGATACATTTCTATGTAAGAAATGTATGTATTGATTTAATCGATATCACATTATGCTTTGGACATGTTAGCATAATTAATTAATATTGTAATATTATTAATATTAAGTATAATATATAATATAATATATAATAATAATAATAAAGATAATAATAATGATAAATGATAATAATAATAATAATAAAATAATAATAATAATAATATAATAAATAATAATAATAATAATAATAATAATAATAATAATAATAATAATATATATGATAATAATAAATAATAATAATATAATAATAATATAATAATAATAATAATAATAATAATAATAATAATAATAATAATAATATATAATAATAATAATAATAATAATAATAATAATAATAAATGATTGATAATAATAATAATAATGAATAATGAATTTATATAGTGCCTAAACCTCCACGTAATCATGCTCTGCGGCGCTTTACATAATAATAATAATATAAAATCACGACACTACATAATAAGCATGATTACAGAAATAAGATCTAAGCAACATCTATTTCATAAAGAAATAAGCCTTATGGAACAACTCAGTCTTCAGACATTTCCTGAAAGATGATAAATTTTCACAGGACTTTGTCCGAGGACTGAGTGCGTTCCATAGGCGTGGAGCTATGGATGAAAAGGCTTTTTCACCGAAAGTGGATTTTGAGCTGGTAATCTTTAGAAGTTGGGCCTGAGATGATCTTAAATTTTGAGTGGGTTCATATTTTTAATCGGTTCCTGCAAATATTCAGGTGCCAATCCATCCAGACATCTAAAAACATAGCACAATATCTTAAATTCTATCCTAAACTTCACAGGAAGCCAGTGCAATTCCTGGAGAACTGGTGACGACTGGCCGAGTGGATTTGGAGCCTTTGTGGTACCAAAAATCCCATTTGCCAAATATATAATAAAATAATTTATGCGACAGACAATGATTTAACATTTTCTTCAGTGACGTCTGATTTGCATCCTTTTTTTAATGATAAAAAAGGAATAAGTCTGCCATGAAACCAGGTAAATAATGGGAGAAATTGTGATTTCAAAAAAAAAATTATTTTTAATGTTAAAGGGTTAATTACAGTACATTTTTTGGAATAATTGAAGCACAAATTAGTTCAATTAATTTGCTATAACGCATTATACTCCTTTAGATATTTCACTATATTAATATTAACCTTTTTCTACCTCAAGGTGTGTCAATTCCACGTGTTACTACGGTGTGACTTATAAGATGACCAGATTTGAGGTTAACCGCTATCTTATCTTTTTCATTGGTGGAGCTGTTGAGACCATCGTCTACATCCTTAGTATCCCAATCATGAATCAGTAAGTAAACATGAATCAGTAAGTAAACATGAATCAGTAAGTAAACATGAATCAGTAAGTAAACATGAATCAGTAAGTAAACATGAATCAGTAAGTAAACATGAATCAGTAAGTAAACATGAATCAGTAAGTAAACAGAGGAATAACAATTGATTATGGAAATGGAAAACATGTGTTTTTGTACAGTCCATATTTGTTGTTCATCACTGTTGCTGTGGTGATAGAAGTACAGACTCATAACATGATCATAATACGCTTCAACAGTCGCAATGTCACTTCCCTCGTAATGACGCATGGTAACTTAGTAACTGGCTCTAAACTATCGGAACAATGGCGGACGCCCTTATGAAATATTTCTCTGATGAGCATAAAAGCGTATCCAGAGGAAAAAAAACATAAATCTGATCACGTTTTGACTTTTACACATTCTGATCACAAGGCATGAAAAGTTCTAGCCAGCATGGGGGGGGGGGGGGGGGGGGGGCATAATATTTGGTTTGTGTTACAGAAGGACTTTATTTTTAAAATTTTTAAGTATGAATGTGTTGTACAAGTGCTGTTGTGAAAATAATGTAACTGTACTTTAAACAATTTGTACCAAATATTTATGTCTTGTCTTTAAAAGCTATTTTCTCCTTTTTAAAGATTTTTGACACCCCTCCCCTCCCCTCCCTTCAATAACTTGGGCCCTAATTAAGATAATTACAAAATTCAATCTGCATTTTGTTCAGAAATGCTGCCTCTATTCAAATAGGTGATGAGAAGGGATTCCATTTTTTTCCGACATCTGACGGATTTTGCCAGATCACCTCACATTTTATATTCTACAAGCACAAAGAGAAATTATGAATATCAGTCTATTTGTTAAATATATCGTGTCCATCAGGAGAAATAACTACTGCGAAAGGCAAGGAATATGTTAAGGAAAAAACTTTCTGGATAGGTTTACTGAAACGTGAATTTTATCCTTATCACAAGTTAATATAATTCAAAAATTAGATTCACTTTTGATAATTGATCATAATTAATCTGTGATTTCTTGTAACTGTCCATAATTCTTTGAAGAGTGATATTTTTTCCTCTCACAGTTGTGGTCGTAAGAAACCGTTATTCGTAGCCTGCATTGCTGGAGGACTTTTCTGCATCATCTCTGGATTGGTCAATGACCACACTGAAGGTAAGTCTTGCTGTCGTCAAACGTCGTGGTCTTATTGAAACAGAAATAAATCCTTTCCTTATTATAAAAAATAGTTCATTCAATTGACGATTTTGATATTTTCACATTTTAAAATATTTATTATGTTGTTTATTTTATTATTTAAAAAAACAAACTGTCCTTAAATGTATTCTACTGGAGAATTAAGAAAGATTAAAATGAAAAAAACAAACAAAAATCACACACAAATGCATGCAAACACACAGGCACACACACACGTATATATGCATCTTCCCCCCCAAAAAAACTTGAAAAGAAAGAATCCACCCAGAACCTATAACAGCTTTAAAAAAGAACAAAATACCAACATAAAATATTTTGGGCTCAAACTTAAAAGCTTTTGGGTCCAAAACATTCCATTTCTAGTATTTTGTTATTTTTGAAGCTGTCTATGACTTTTTATAGTTCACAGCTTCTAGTTGCTTAGTATTCACTTTAAAGATTTCATCAACATGTATGTACGTGTACGAGGTATGTTTCAGGATTAAGTTTCCCTCTTGCGCTGTACTCACATAATATTATGAATAACCTTGTATTTAGTATCAAATTAAACTTGATTCAGTTACCTATTCAACATAAAAATTTTAAGTTCCACACACTCCTGCAATGGGTGTACTCATCAGTCAAAGATGATGACCAGTGGCTATTTGTCCAAGGCCATGATTACATTCCTCATTGTCTCTTGAATCTGGTCCTCGTCTTAATTCGTTGACCTCGCAGCATTTCTCTCACCTTAGGGAAGAGATGGAAGTTGCATGGGGAAGAGGGAAGCTTTAGTCTGAAACATGCCTCGTATCTGATAAAGTTTGTATAGCTTTGTATAGTTTTGAAAAATGTTTATTTAAAAATAATATCCACGTTGCAGGTTTGGGAAAGTTTACAGCAGGTTTTGCCTTGATAGGGAGATGTGCTTTTGCTCTGGTATTCGGGATTGTCTTTGTCTACACGTCAGAGTTGTACCCAACCGTCATCAGGTGAGATTCTGGAAACTCTTTTAGTAATGTAGGGAGCAATAAGTTTTTAACAAAAATCTGCGATAAGTTATAGATTGCCCTGCCTTTCCAATGCCCTCATCTCTGCCCACCTTAACTCTTAAATGTTTTTTTTCTTTCCAGAATTTGATGGCAGTAGTTGAAGTCTCAAAAATGAATGACTTTAATTTATATTAATATCTGTTATTGTATTACTTACTTATTCATCACTTAATAAAACGTTTAATTAGACTCGATTTTATACAGGATTATTTTCTTTATACGCATCGACAAATAGATAACAAAATGGCGTTTTTAATTATTTTTTATTTTTTTTTGCATCATGGTTTAATATCATGTTCAATGTCCTTCAAATTATTCATATTTTCCTTCAGCAGGCTAAATGGGACGAAATTCTTATTTCATACAGCACAAGTCACCCTTTAGGTGCTCTTTTTATAGCGTCAATTTTACAATAGCCATCACTGTCTATAGCCAGGAAGCCATTCTCTGGGTGGAGTGCATATTATCATTATCTTACAAAGGGGCACGTCAAACCATCGATCATCTGGTCCTGCAATGCCCAGTAACAAGATTAGAAGGGGGGTACGAAACAATCTTTGAAGCCGGAGATGACCTGACATCATGGATCGACAAACATAATTTGGAGGTGTAGCCATACGCTACTACTACTACTACTACTACTACTACTACTACTACTACTACTACTACTACTACTACTACTACTACTACTACTACTACTACTACTACAACTACTACTACTATTATCATCTTTATTCATGTTTTAAACTTTCTTTCCTAACAGGAATATTGGAATGGGTTTTGCTTGTTTCTGGGCCAGGGTCGGAGGAGTACTGGCACCTCAAATCAATCAATGGGTTCGTATACTTTTCTTTCTTTTTTTTTCTTTCTCTTTTCTTATTAAAAATTTTTTTTTAAAATTGAGCTTTTATATAGCGCAATATCCACTAAATGTACTCAAAGCGCTTTACAAGGGGTCCCTGGTCAACAACAACATTTAACATGTTGGGCGGGACATGACGCCTGTTAGGCAATATTACAATTTTTCAGACAGAGACAAAGCTGTTAACGGCCAAGTACTCATTTTACACTTGAGTATGGTGAGAGAATATGAATAAAGAGCCTTTTCCAAGGACTCAACTATGCGCCGAGCAAGGCTTGAACCCAGGACCTTCCGATCCGAAAGCGAGTGTCATACCACTAGACCACATAGCCGCACCATGGTTTTATTTGACTAATTGATGTGATCAGATAAACAGTAAACAGTGTGTAGTGTGTACACTGTATTTGCAATTGGTTTTGGTGTACAACAGTAACTATCATTAAATTAACAGCCAATTAAATTTTATGCACCATGTTGATGACTTTGTTCACAAAGATGTCACATTGTTCACAAAGATGTCACATTGTTCACAAAGATGTCACATTGTTCACAAAGATGTCACATTGTTCACAAAGATGTCACATTGTTCACAAAGATGTCACATTGTTCACAAAGATGTCACGTTGTTCACAAAGATGTCACGTTGTTCACAAAGATGTCACGTTGTTCACAAAGATGTCACGTTGTTCACAAAGATGTCACGTACAAGAGAAATAACACTGAAAAGGGAGGACATGTTTTTCCTAAAGAAAAAAGAAATAATGATGATTCTAAAAAAAAAAAGAAAGAAGACAAAGTCTTTTGTTATTATTATACCAGTCTACACTTCTTAACCAGTCTGTTTCATACCTAAACGTTAAAGGGTTTGTCTTGAAGTGACATAAGGGCTCTCTCGGAGGGGTTCCTGACCTCCCATAGTGGGCAGGGGGGTACATACTGTCTCTTCTATCGCCCTATATCTGTTTCTAGCTTGCTTTCTGTCTTTGTCTTGGAATGAGATTACTTGGGTTTGTCCTGGCCCTTGCCGCAGTCCTAGCTGGGAGGGAAACAGTCAAATGCATAGTTATTGTTTTGGGAGATGATATTTTTTTCCTTGTAAAACATCTCTCTGTTACGTATTATTATATTTGTTATTTTGAATGTATAATGTAAGCATTTGAATGTATTCCTCTTTGTTGGATTTTGTGCTTGTGTACGGATGAGATTAATAGGTGATCTCAAACTAAGTACATTGGTGATATGTTCTTGGAATCTACATCTGATCCCTATTTGTTCCCAGTCCCCCTATTTCTTTTTTTTTTTTCTTGGGTACTTTAATTGTAATTCTAGAACTTTTTACTATCCATTTTCTTCCTTTTTACTGGCGCTGATATGACCTTAATGTATTGCAAGTACCGTAAAACCCTTAAAAACAAAAAAACAAACATCCAATCAGGATGCTATTGGTGAAAACGGACATTTCCCAACGAGAGAGATCCCACTGTATTATATATTTATAAATTATTTGCATAAATATATTAATATTCATTTTTTCCTCCTTAAATTTCTCTCTAGGCAAGAAATGTCATTGGTTTGGATGCTATTATCGTCTTCGGTGTTCTGTCCTTCGTGGCTGGAATCTTGGTCTTGCTGCTCTCAGAGACACACAATGCCAAGCTAGCAGATTCCATCGAGGAGGTTGAGAACAACAAAGAGATGATGCAGCAGGAGGTGACCCTGACCAACCTGAAGGCTGTCGGTGAAGCTGGTGGGGCTGGTGAGCCGTGTCTCAAGTCTGATGAAGCTTCTCAAATAGCTTGAAATAGCTTCTTTTCATTAGATTAACAATTCTTTCTGTTGTTTCGGTGAAGCTGGTGCTGGTGAGCCGTGTCTCAAGTCTGATGAAGCTTCTCAAGTAGCTTGAAATAGCTTGAAATAGCTTCTTTTCATTAGATTAACAATTCTTTCTGTTGCACACAAAAGTAGTAATTAAAAAAAAAAATTTCCATGAAAATTTTGCAGTGCTTAGCTTGACTTAATTGTTCTCATAATTCTATTTGAGGGTCCCAGTAGCTCAGTTGGTAGAGCACTCGCTTCACACACAAAGGGACCGAGATCCATCCTGGCCCCCCCCTGTCCACCCAACAGTGAATGGGTAGCTGAGTCTTGTTAGATTTGGCAAAAAGTCCTTTGCAATAGAATAGCATCCTATCCAAAGGATAGCAGGCAATTGCTATTGTCCATTTCATGCATAGAAACCAGGATAAACTCCAGATCCATGTGCTGAATGAATCTGTAGGACTTTTTCTGTTTCATAAATTCTATTTAGGAATATGAGGTCAAGAATCTATTGAGAATGGAGATGGAGGATAAATTAAAATTGTTACCGCTCTCATGCTTGAAAAACTTGACGATAAAACTTTGTTTGTTAGTTCACTGTCGAATTAATTTGAATATATGTGACCAACCTTCTCAAAGCGGTATCATGTTGAGATGACTTAGGTGATGGATATGGTTGTTATAGCCACAAATATCAAACTTGTGGTTAATTTCCCTTCGTTACGAGAAGAATAAATTATTATTACTTGCATTTCTAAAAGCTTTGAGTTCGTATTTCTCACTATTTTAATTCTAAATTTACTTTTCGGAGTCCAGTTCATCCTAACATGATACCGTTTAGACAGCTGGTCACATATTTATTTATGTAAATTGACAAGAATTAATTATATATGTATGCATGTATGTATTTATATATACAGTCACATCTATTTAGTCCGAACACCTCCAATCCCAGGATTTTGTCCTCATTGTAGAGACTTCTGGCTAGTGGAATCAGCACCTAATGTGCCACATATTTTAGGACGTAGTTTTCATCTCCGACTGCGGTAATCTAGCCTACTATCAGTATTATTATCATCATTATTACCACTATTTTAATTACATTTTTTCACCTATTACAAGAGCTGTGACCTAACAGTAATTGCCTACTTGGACAATAAAGATTCTTCTTCTTCTTCTTCTTCTTCTTCTTCTTCTTCTTCTTCTTCTTCTTCTTCTTCTTCTTCTTCTTCTTCTTCTTCTTCTTCTTCTTCTTCTTCTTCTTCTTCTTCTTTCTTTTTATTATTGTCATTAATATTATTATTATTATTATATGAATTATTATTATTATTATTATTATTATTATTATTATTATTATTATTATTATTATTTATTATTATTATTATTATTATGCATTGTTATATTATTATGGTTATCTCTTATATTGGTGTGTGTGTGTGTGTGTTGCTTTGCTTCACGGTTAAAGATATATGTTTGTACATCACACATACATGAGTACATTTAAGTTGAAATACTATCTTTACCACGTGTATCATTATTGTAATCTTTAATCAATAGATTTATAGCATTACTATTAATATTAAGGGCATTCAAGGGATGTTATACTATGTCGTCCTATGCCATAGTTATTTATTATTGTTATTGTTATTTATTTTATTGTTAATTTTTTATATTATTTTATTATTATTATTATTATTATTATTATATATTATTATATTATTATTATTATTATTATTATTATTATTATTATTATTATTATTATTTTAAATTATTATTTTACCTCACTCAACCCTAACACCGACTATATCTGTAGTTTACTGGGCCACTTTTACCCCGTTCCTTTTAATTACATTTTTCTGAGACAAATCATAGGCGTGGTTTCAAAGCTAATGTTTTTCGTTTTTACATTTTAATGGTAGAGTTGAATAAAACTATCTAGATATGTACATGCTCATTATTAATACATTTTTTGCAATTTTGAAAAGTAGCAAAAAATATCTAGGATTGAGTGAGTTAAAACAAATTATTATGTCTTATTTGTTCATCGCAGTTTCAAAAAAAATTCATTGTGATCCAGCGCTAATTTCAGCCTTGGCCTATTAATAACCGGTGAAGTATTTACTATTACTATGGAAGATCGTGGCTCACCTTTTATTTATGTTCGCATGTTTCTCATTATTTTTCTTTTGATTACTAACCATCTTTTATGTCTTGTAGATTTACTTTTCTGAGAAAAGATATCTGTAATCTCGTTATTGTTGTTAAAATTGTTATATACTAGGTTTAAATATTTACAGAATTTGGATTGTGTTTTCCAGCGGTCTCTCATATAACCTCAATTGTGTTGGAAGAGACCTAAAGCAACAAACAAACAAAAAAAAAAATGGAATGTCATTTTATTTATGTTATATTTTCTCATATTTCTTTTGATAATCAAACCATTTTTATGCTCATTTAAGATTTACTTTCTCAGAGTAAAAGATAGGAGTGAATCAGTCAAAGTTGTTAAAATGTGTAATACAGGGTTTAAAAAATGACCAAAGAACTGGATGGGTTTCCTGACCTCCCATAGTGGACAGGGGTGTACTTACTGCGTCTTCTATCCCCTTATATCTGTTTCCAACTTGATTTCTGTCTTTGTCTTGGAATGAGATTACTTGGTTTTGTCCTGGCCCTGGCCGGAGACCTTGGCTGGGAGGGAAACAGTCAAATGTGTAGTTAGTTTTGGGAGATGATACTTTTTTCCGTGTAAATCATCTCTCTGTTATGCACTGTTTTATGTTTTCTTTATATTATATATGATTTGTAAAACATTTGAGTGTATTCCTCTCAGTGGGGACCTATGCTTGTGTCTTGATGAGACTTTTCTTTTAGGTGACCTCAAACTAAGTACTTTGATAGTGTGCTCTTGGAATCTACATCTGTTCCCTATTTGAACCAATTCCCCTTTGTCTGCCTTATTCTTGGGTGCTTTAATTGTAATTCTAGAACTTTTTACTATCCCATTTTCTTCCTTTTTACTGGCGCTGATATGACCTAAATGTGTTGCAAGCGCCGTAAAACACTTAAAAACAAACAAAGAACTTAATCATATTTCCATCCAAGTAGTTGTCTTTTATTTCCATTTCACAAACTTTGATGACCCTTGTAAAGATCAAAGGTCATATAAGGGTCATTAAAGGCTATTGATCTACAATTTGAATACAATCCTCTTCACGTGACCTTGACCTAATTGTGCCATTTGTGCCACTTTATCTTTTATTATTTACTATTGAATTATTTTAGTCATATCTATTTTTTATTCAATTTAATGGAATGTTAAAGGATTATATTTGTTCCTTGGTTTTAAAAGGAATTTATGTGAATTAAATTTTAAATACAACCCTACACTTACAAATACCGTGTGTCCATTTGTTTTTCCTTGTTATTTGTTATTATTTATTTATTATTATTATTATATTATATTATTATTATTATTATTATTATTATTAATTATTATTATATTATTATTATTATTATTATTTGTTATTGTTATGATAAAGAATTAGAATATCCCGAAAATCAGCTGGGATAAAACCATCCAGGTGGATGGGTGGGGTTTCTGACCTCCCAAAGTGAATAGGGAGGTCATTTACTGTATC
>NC_088362.1:1010431-1012931 GCF_034508935.2 Berghia stephanieae
CATGGCGTTTGAGGTGCTAGACCTAATAAATAGAGGTGCCTAAAACTAAATGAGTCAATAAAATGGAGATAAAGATAAAGGGAGTAAATCTGACTCGTGAATGAATGAACAGCACAAAATAGATGTGGTAGATGGATGATATGATATCACTGTGATCACTTGTGATCTGGTTGGTTTCCAGTTACTTTAAATCTTAATCGTAATACGACCATGATATTCTGGGTTTTTTTCCGACTTCAATTCAACATCAACAGCCATAACCCAAAATAACATGGCCTTGATTGCCGGGAACAGCGAATTTCGACCGTTTCAAAGTCAAACAATGTTAAATTAAATATATTCCGTAATCTAATTAACGAGCATGATAACAAAAAATCTCTGGCCTCTGTTTTCTGTCCCTGGGTAAGACACTTCCTATACAGTGCATCTCTCAATTCAGGTTTGAATCATTTCTCGCTATAAGCAGTTACGGAAATTATAAAAATAAAAAAAATCACCCCCCCCCAAGTTCAGCCTAATATAGTGTGTTGTGGTCATTGGTAAAATTTGACACGTAATGCGACAACAGTTGACATAACGCGGGGAGAAATCCAAGCGACAACAGTTGACATAACGCGAAGACAAATCCAAGCTGCTTGCCTGAATGTATCGTAAGCACTTTTATTTTATTCTTTTGTGTTTGAGACCGTGTTAAAAGGAGATTTTTAAAAGTAAAAGTCAACACAAAAGACATCAATGGTAGACCAATTTTTTTAAAATGGAAGGACTGTATTATTATAATCAGTTTTCCTTGTTTGACTCCAAAACTGAAGGTCTGCCACTGACTGCCACTAAATCTAAATCAGAAAATATCAACAAAATATAGATGTTTAATTTTTGTTTTTGTGCGTCATTTCTGCGGCAATAAGAGAAAGATGGTGGATGGGTTAAATAATCTTATGCAAGTTTTGTCTGTGCATGACAAATTGACCAGTTCAAAGTAGACCCAAGAGTAATAATATTGATATGGCTAGTCTGACCCGCACAAGTACAAATACTCATGCCCAAAGGTTATACCTAGAGAGAGAGAGAGAGAAAGAGAGAGAGAGAGAGAGGGAGAGAGAGAGAGAGAGAGAGAGAGAGAGAGAGAGAGAGAGAGAGAGAGATAGGGAGATACCAGTCAGGATTTATCCAAAAATAAAGTCTTATTGGACACAGTTGGATGATCTGGATCTTATGTCCCACACCCAGGACCGGATGCAAGCAAAAAACCTCAATTATGAACAATCTCTCGGAATCTACTGGTTTAAGAATTCACCCTGCAAAGTCAAAGGTTTTAAGGATATGTACTCGTCAAAGGGAGCAGATCAAAGTAAAAGATCAGGAACTTGATGATATAGACACTTTCTGCTACCTGAGGAGTATAATTGACAAGGGTGGAGGCACGGAAGCAGAGGTGAAAGCACGGATAGGAAAGGCACAGGCTGCATTCACATCTTTGAACAGAGTTTGGAGAACTAAAGATATCTCCCTTCGACTAAAGCTAAGACTTTTCAACTCAAACGTGAAGTCTGTGAAACTTGGAATGCATCACAGGCATGTATAAAGAGGATACAGGTTTTCGTAAGCTACCCAGAATAAAATGGATGGATAGAATTAAGAATGAAGAAGTATGTAAAAAAGAACACAGCAGAAACCAGTGGGAGGGGAAATAGGAAGAAGACGATGGAGGTGGATTGGACACACGCTTAGAAAGAATGACTCCACTAAAACAAAGACAGTATTGGACTGGAACCCTCAGGACAGAAGAACAAGGGAAATGCCACGGGGAACATGGAGAAGAATTAAAGAAGCTGATATACAGAGAAGTGGTAAGACATGGAACGAGATAAAAAAAAAAGTTAGCCCGGGATAGAGAAGGATAGAAACTGTTTGTCTGTGGCCGCCTTTCCCTGACCCAGGATGAAAAAGGCAATGATGACGATATTCTTATTACAGGACAAGGAAAGAAAGCTACCTGATAAAGAACAATCAAATATATGGGATGTGGGAGTAGAATAGACAGGAACACGCCCCCCCCCCCCCACCACAATCCACTAGAGAAAGTTAAAGGGTTTCCCATCGAACAAAGCGTCATTTCCCATTACCATTTCTGCCCTGCACTGACAATACACCTTTTTATTTTGCCCAGAATTTTTCTCTCTTCAAACATTGATATATGGCAGTGTCATAATCGTAAACATAGGATTTCTTTGGCCAGTGATTTTTAAACTAGAAATTATATCAATAAATTAACATAAACCTCAAATTCGATCTGAGGACTAAAGAGTTATCGGTGAATTGAGAGATATCTTAATAAATCAAAATATGGATAAAAACAGTCAGACAAAATTATTTTAAAAAGTCTATTTTGTCATGTCAGTGTGCGAATGTTTAGTCAATGAAATTATACTTGCAGGTCATGCAAACGTCCAGCTGGTTCCACAAGAAATCACACTCCATTGTGTAGTGAATGCTAAAA